>NC_048304.1:74602060-74691876 GCF_013100865.1 Trachemys scripta elegans
GGGGGGGGGGGGGGGGGGGGGGGGGGCGGGGGGGGGGGGGGGGGGGGGGGGGGGGGGTGGGGGGGGCGGGGGGGCGGGGGGGGGGGGGGGGGGGTGGAGGGGGGTAGAGGGGTTGGGAGTGCTGGGGGGGCTGTCAGGGGGCAGGAGTGTGGAGAGGGATCGGAGCAGTCAGGGGACAGGGAGCAGAGGGGTTTAGATGGGTTGGGAGTTCTGGGGGGGGCTGTCAGGGGGCAGGAGTGTGGAGAGGGATCGGAGCAGTCAGGGGACAGGGAGCAGAGGGGTTTAGATGGGTTGGGAGTTCGGGGGGGGGGCTGTCAGGGGGTGGGGAGTGGTTGGATGGGGCGTGGGAGTCCCAGGGGTCTGTCTGGGGGTGGGGGGGTGGATAAGGGTTGGGGCAGTCAGGGGACAAGAGGCAGGGAGGCTTAGATAGGGGGTGGAGTCCTGGGGGGCAGTTAGGGGCAGGGGTCCCAGGAGGGGGCAGTCAGGGGACAAGGAACGGGGGGAGGGTTGGGGGTTCTGGGAGGGCGGGAAGTGGGAGGGGCAGGGGCGGGGCTAGGGCGGGGCTCCTCCTGTCCTCTTTTTTGCTTGCTGAAATATGGTAACCCTACCTTATAAACTTAAGTCAGTTTGGAGCCTTTTCATAGACTTCACTGGGAATTGGATTGGATCTGAAATCCAAGACTTTCAGAAGTGTCAGAAAAGGCCTGATTTTAAAAAAGTGCTGAGTATGTACTCTTAATATGAGAGAATCATGTACTTTGACAATTATTGTCATTAGTGTGTGTGTATATACAGTAGTAATAGAAAAAAGTATTATTACAACTGATTTATTTTACTCAGACCAACAAGAACCCAAATAAGATGCAATACGTAATAAAGGATTTTAAATTGTGACATTGATTAAAATGACAAGTTAGGTCATCTAGTGGGTTAAAACAGCATGGCATGTCAAAGCACTTTACACAATATACAATTATGGTGGTTAGTGGATTAATGTTACAAATTGAAATTTAATATTCTATGCATCTAAAACATGTTTCTTAATCAGCTTCTTGCAGCCCCAGACATTCTCCTTTTCTCTTGGTATTCGTTTAATTTTAGAGTGCAAATTGCATTTTTTGGCATTTCCTATATTAAAAACTATTTAATAAGCACGTTTAACTTGGCAGATCTATTTTGATGGCAACAGGATTATGGTCTGTTCTTCAAACCCTGCCGGGATCCTGCCTTCTATTTTGATGCAAAGACAGATACTGTAATTTTCTGCTGCTGTAATGTTTTCGGAGTTTCAGTTAATATTGGCTCTGAGTGTCTCAATTTATTATTTCCTTTCCTTTAAATTAACTGTTTAGAAGACGTATTTGCTCTGTAAGTAGTGGTTCTGCAGTATGTTAAGAAAACATTGTTCCAAGAGAGGCAGAGGGAAAATCAGCTTTTCCTGTCTCCTGTGGCATTTAAAATAACTACTGCTTTTGCCAAGGTAGAGTGTCTCACTAATGTTAGAGTTCATTAGTCTTTATTTGTTGTTTATGCCATTCCATTATACCCTGAACCCCTCAGTTTGCCCCACTGCAGCTAAGTGTATGATTGGAAAAAACCAGCTAAGGGGTGAAAAGTAATGTAAAGAGAAATCATTCTCCATTTGTGCAAATAATTTACAGTGACAAGTTTGTGAAATTGAATAAAGTCGCAAAATGGATGATAGATGCTCCGATATGGAATCACCAACTGGAAAACAAAAAAGTTATTGCACAGTGAATGAGCAGATCATTATAAAGTACCCAGTGAGGTAGCATTGCTCAATTGGGTGCAAATGAAAGCATGCCTGGATAATCGAAAAACAACAAATAGAAAATCCCAGCAAGGAGATGACTTGCTGTACCTCATAATATGCTGTTGATTTCACTGACTGGTAAGGATGTTCACCATGTTTTCTGGAAAACAAAAATACAAAGGCAAACAAAGATTAGGAATATAGAGGTACTTAGCAGTAATTATTACCTTTAGAAGGAATTCCTTCATCGTGCATTTTTACAGGATAGTTTGTTAGCTTCCTATGCATCCTTGTTAGGAATGCATATATACAGAGTAGCTGTATGCATATTCATGTACATATTATGCATATGTATGTACCGTGTGTAAGTGAGGTCTGTGTGATAAATGTCATGTGCCGTATACCTTTGACAACTACTTCTACACTATGCCTAGTAAGGGCCTGGAAAGTGAAGACAAACACTTAAGTTTGAGGCCATAGAGAAGAGGAACCAGAGGGATGCCATGATCAAGGCAACAGGTTATGGAAATAATCTTTATAGCAGCATTCTGCATGGATACATGCAGGGCAAGATTGTATTTGTCAAGGCCAGAGAGAAGCAGTACTTGAATCACAATATGGGAGCCTGGATGAAAGGTTTAGCCATGTGGATGGATAGGAATGGCTGTATTTTAGAGATGTAGACTCCTGCCTCTGGTTGGTCTATGATGCCAGTCTCCATTGACTGCTTGTTAAACTTTTTAAATGAACACCTTTTGTGGTCTCTCCTTTGCTGCCTCTCCTGCTTGAGAGGCACTTCCCATAAGAATCTGCAAAACTAATGCATTATCCTTCTTCAAATCCCCTCTTTTTCCATGATGCCTACAAAAAAATCTTGACAATGGTTGGGCTGCGGGGGTGCTGACCAACATTGCCTGTTGTTCTGACCAACACTGTCTCACTGTATGAATTCATCTGTTAATTTTGACTGTAATCTCTTACAAGCAAGGACTGCCTTATTGTTCTGTGTTTGTACAGCACCTAACACAGTGGGATCCTGGTCCATGACTGGTCTTCAAGGCGTTATGGTAATACAAATAATTGAACTAATAATTATGCCTGAAAACTCCTGATTCATAGGCCTTTCCCAGACACAAAGCCCAGAGCCTCTCCTTGCACCCTACTTTCTGCTCCTGAGGTTTCTCTGACCATCTGTACATATTTAGGGTTACCATATGTCCGGTTTTTCCCGGACATGTCTGGCTTTTCGGCAATCAAACCCCCATCCGGGGGGAATTGCCAAAAAGCCGAACATGTCCGGGAAAATGCCGGCCGGGCACTTCCCCTCCCGCGGCTGCTCTGCTCCTCCCCTGACTCTTCGGCTCTGTTTAAGAGCTGAGCTGCCCAAGTGCTATGGGCTTCAGGCAGCCCCCATGCCTCCAGACCCCAGCCGCCGGCCGGGCACTTCGCCTCCTGGGCTCCGGCGGCGCAGGGTCCGGAGGCATGGGGGCTGCCCGAAGCTGGTAGCGCTCGAGCAGCTCGGCTCTTAAACAGAGCCGAAGAGTCAGGGGAGGAGCAGTGTGTCCAGCTTCACGGTTTGCCGGGCAGCCCCCAGACCCTGCGCCCCCGGCTGGCGCTTCCCCAGCGCAGCTGGAGCCCGGGAGGGGAAGTGCCCAGCTGGGGGCGCAGGGTCCGGAGGCATAGGGGCTGCCCGAAGCCCAAGCGCTACCGGCTTCACGGTTTGCCGGGCAGCCTCCAGACCCTGTGCCGCCGGCCGGTAGTGCTCGAGCAGCTCTTTTCGCGTGGCTGGGAGTGGGAGGGAAGAGGGGGCGGGGTTGGGGCGGGGCTGGGGGTGGGAAATGGGCGGGGCCAGTGCCCTGTGGAGGGTCCTCTTTTTTTTATTTGTTAAATATGGTAACCCTAACATATTTTATGGACTATTTGCTATTCCCTCACCCAAAGACTGGAGAAACTGTGAAAATACAGCTTTTTGGGGGTGGAGGTTTCTCTCTCTCTAATTGTCTGAGTTTCACTGTTCTTCATGGAAGTACCCAGGCTGGATGTGGCCTGTAAATTAGTAATAGTCACATAGGCAGATCAGTCAAGTCAGATGAACTAATTTTGATCTCACTTACTCTGGTTTTATCCTGATGTAACTCTATCGACTTATTTAGGGCTATTCCTGATTTACATCAGGGTAAATCAATCTGAATCAGGTTGTATTAATATGGTTTCACATTGATACTATGATTTCTGAAGCTGAGGCGGTATTCTGCAAATCTGAGCCAAACTGACCAAACTAGTAATGAAACAAAATCTGAGAAGGTTTTTCTTCAATCGGAGCACCTGATCCTGAGACAATGTTTTATTACTATGATTTTCTTTCTGTTCTGTCAAATGGTTGATGTGAACCTAATAATTTTATTTGATGGATGTTGAAGCAGTAGAGTAAAAACTCAATCACTGTAATACTGCATTTTAAGTGGCTCAGATAACCAACCTAGTATTTTTGATCAAATCAGAGTTCATCCATATATGTACAATTTAATTAGCTAAATTTTATACCATCTATAAAGATATGAAGTGCTATAGATATGCTTATAATATACTTTTTATGGGTGTGGGAGGTCTAGCCAGTGCTTTCTTATCTGGGGTTTTAACTTTACTGGAGTAAAAGGGTAATTTAAAGAACAATCTTATATTGGTATAATGGTAAATCAATTCTTATTGTGCTGGTATGAATTGGTACACTATTTAGGCTGCTAGGTAAGAGCTTGAAGTCTGGGACCTCTATGGTTGCATTTTCTGAAATGCTTCCAATTCCATGCGCAGGGCCAGTTAGACAGAACTGCAGGGTCTCAATGCTTGGATGAGACAATAGTGTAGGGAGGATGGGTTTAGATTTATTAGGAACCGGGGAAACTTTTGGGAAAGGGGGGAGCCTATACAGGAAGGATGGGCTCCATCTAAACCAAAATGGAACCAGATTGCTGGCACTTAGTTTAAAAACTGCTCTATGACCTTTTTAATTTTAAGGGCTGGGGGAAAGCCAACAGGTGCAGAGGAGCACAAGGTTTGGACAGAGACATTCCTTAGGGGACGATCTATTAATAGAGATTCTCTATGTCCTAGTAAGGAGGAGAGGATGGAAGATGATAAAATACAGGTAGGATCTGATGAGAAACAGTTAAATGAAAAAAAGTCCCATTCAATTACATCCTCTAATGGCAGACAACTAAAAAGTGACAAGGTTTTTAAAGAGCTTATATTCCAATGCTAAAGTCTAAATAATAAGATGGGTGAACTAGAGTGCTTCATATTAAATGAAGATATTGATATAAGAGGCATCACAGAAACTTGGTGGTATGAGAATAATCAATGGGAGACAGTAAATCCAGGGTACAAAATATATCAGAAGGACAAAACAGGTTGTGCTGGTGGGGGGAGTGGCACTATATGTGAAAGAAAGTATAGAATCAAATGAAGTAAAAATTTTAAATGAAACAAAATGCACCATAGATTCTCTATGATCGTTATTCCATGCTTGAATAATAAGAATATAGCAGTAGGGATATATTACTGACCACCTGACGAGGATGGTGATAGTGACTGTGAAATGCTCAGGCAGATTAGATAGACTATTAAAATAAAAAACTCAACAATAATGGGGGATTTCAACTGTACCCATATTGACTGAGTACATGTTACCTCAGGACAGGATGCAGAGATAAAGTTTCTTGACACCTTAAATGACTGCTTCTTGGAACAGCTAGTCCTGAAATCCACAGAGGAGAGGCGATTCTTGATTTAGTCCTAAATGGAGCACAGGATCTGATCCAAGAGGTGAATATAGCTGGACCGCTTGGTAATAGTGACCATAATATAATTAAATTTAACATCCCTGTGGCGGGGAAAACACCACAGTGGCCCAACACGGTAACATTTAATTTCAGAAAGGGGAATGACACAAAAATGAGGAGGTTATTTGAACAGAAATTAAAAGACACAGTGCCAAAAGAAATCCCTGCAAGCTGCATGGAAACATTTTAAAGACACCATAATAGAGGCTCAACTTAAGTGTATGCCTTACATTAAAAAAAAAAAAAAAAAAAAACATAGTAAGGGAACCAAAAAAATCCCACAATGGCTAAACGAGTGGTTCTCAAAGGGGGGGATGTGCTGGCCGCCACTTCCTGCAGCTCCCATTGGCTTGGAGCGGAGAACCGTGGCCAGTGGGAGCCATGATCGGCCGAACTTGCGGACACGGCAGGTAAATAGAGGAGGAAAATAGCATTAACTCTGGCAAATGAAGTGTAAAAGTATAATTAGGAAGTCCAAAAAAGAATTTGAAGAACAGGTAGCCAAAGACTCAAAAAGTAAAAGCAAAATTTTTAAGTATGTCAGAAGCAGGAAGTCTGCTCAACAACCAGTGGGGCCACTGGACAATCAAGATGCTAAAGGTGCACTAAAGGATGATAAGGCCATTGCAAAGAAACTAAATGAATTTTTTGCATTGGTCCTCATGGCTGAGAATGTGAGGGAGATTCCCAAACCTGAGCCATTCTTTTAGGTGACAAATCTGAGGAACATTCCCAGATTGAGGTTTCATTAGAGGATGTTTTGGAACAAATTGATAAACTAAACAGTAATAAATCACCAGGACCAGATGGTATTCACCCAAGAGTTCTGAAGGAACTCAAATGTGAAATTGCAGGACTACTAACTGTAGTCTGTAACCTATCATTTAAATCAGCTTGTGTACCAAATGACTGGAGCATAGCTAGTGTGACACCAATTTTTAAAAAGGTTCTCCAGAGGTGATCCCGGCAATTAGAGGCTGGTAAGCCTGACTTCAGTACCAGGCAAACTGGTTGAAACTATAATAAAGAACAACAAGGAGTTGGGTGGCACCTTAAAGACTAACAGATTTATTTGGGCATAAGCTTTCATGGGTAAAAAACCTCACTTCAGATACATCTGAAGTGAAGTGAGGTTTTTTTAACCCATAAAAGCTTATGCCCAAATAAATCTGTTAGTCTTTAAGGTGCCACCTGACTCCTTGTTGTTTTTGTGAATACAGACTAACACGGCTATCCCCTGATATATAATAAAGAACAAAATTGTCAGACACATGAACATAATTTGTTGGGGAAGAGTCAATATGGTTTTTGTAAAGGGAAATAATGCCTCACCAACCTACTAGAATTCTTGGATTGGGTCAACAAGCATGTGGACAAGGGGGATCTGGTGGATATAGAGTACTTAGATTTTCAGAAAGCCTTTGACAGGGTCCCTCACCAGAGGCTCTTAAGGAAAGTAAACTGTCGAGGGATAAGAGGGAAGGTCCTCTCCTGGACTGGTAACTGGTTAAAAGCCAGGAAACAAAGGGTAGGAGTAAATGGTTTGATGGGGCAAGGCCAGATGGCCATAGTAAAGTAGTGAGAAACAGGTTTGTTAGCCCCAGGCTAAACAAATCCCTGGTAACACGGTAATCAAATGGCAGTTGCGCCTGGTTAATCAAGACACCTGGGGCCAATTAAGATCCTTCTAGGAAGCAGTGGAGAGAGCTAGGTTGATTGGGACACCTGAAGCCAATCAAGGGCTGGCTGGAACTAGTTAAAAGCCCCCCAGTTAGTCAGTGAGGTGTGCGTTTCAGGAGCTGTACGAGGAAGCTGTGCTGTTGGAGGAACTAAGCAGTACAAATCCATATCCGGCGCAAGGAAGGAAGCCCTGAGGTAATGGTGAAGGAGATATTGAGTGGGGGCTGCTGTGGGGAAGTGGCCCAGGGAATTGTACACATCCTATTTCCAAAAAGTCAGCTACCATAACTGCTACTATTAATGTCCCTGGTCTAGAGACTGGAGTAGAGGGTGGGCCCGGGCTCCCCCTCTCCCCTCCTCGATCAATCACAGAGACTGGGAGACAACAGAGACAGTGCGAGGGAGGATTGCTTCTCCTCACCTCCCTTTCTGGCTTATGATGAAAATGGCTCAGTAAGCTGTGACCCTTGCCTCTAGAGAGAGAGAGGCTACGTGGAGGGTCACAGTGAGGGTCTGAGGCTAGCGAAATCCACCAGGAAACACGGGACCCACAATGGTCAGTTTTCAGAATGGAGAGAGGTAAATAGTGGTGTTCCCTAGGGGTTTGTACTAGGACCAGTCCTATTCAACATATTCATAAAAGATCTGGAAAAAGAGGTAAACAGTGAGGTGGCAAAATTTGTAGATGATACAAAACTACTCAAGATACTTAAGTCCCAGGCAGACTGCGAAGACCTACAAAAGGATCTATCAAAACTAGGTGACCCACCTGTTCATGCTCTCTGTATGTGTGCATATATCCCCTCAATATATGTTCCACTCTATATGCATCCAAAGAAGTGGGCAGTAGCCCACGAAAGCGTATGCTCTAATAAATTTGATAGTCTCTAAGGTGCCACAAGTACTCCTGTTCTTTTTGCGGATACAGACTAACACGGCTGCTACTCTGAAAAATATCAAATGAAATTCAATGTTGATAAATGCGAAGTAATGCAGATTGGAAAACATAATCCAAAATATACATATAAAATGATGGGGTCTAAGTTAGCTGAAAGAGATCTTGGAGTCATTGTCGATAGTTCTCTGAAAACATCCACTCAATGTGCAGCGGCAGGCAAAAAAGTGAACAGAATGTTGGGAATCATTAAGAAAGAGATATTTTCTGTCTTATTATCTATCATACTGCCTTTATATAAATCCATGGTACGCCAACATTTTGAATACTGCATGCAGATGTGGTTGCCCCATCTCAAAAAGCATGTATTGGAATTGGAAAAGGTTCAGAAAAGGGCAACAAAAATGAAAAGAGGTATGGAATGGCTTCTAGACGAGGACTGGGACTTTTCAGATTAGAAAAGAGATGACTAAGGGGGGGGATATGATTGAGGTCTATAAAATCATGACTGGTGTGGAGAAAGTAAATAAGGAAGTGTTATTTACTTCTCAAGAACTAGGGAGTCACCAAACAAAATTAATAGGCAGCAGGTTTAAAACAAAAGAATATTTTTTTCACACAATGCACAGTCAAGCTGTGGAACTCCTTGCCAGAGGAAGTTGTGAAGGCCAAGACTATAACAGGGTTCAAAAAACAACTACCGGTTTATAAGTTAATGGAGGATAGGTCCATCAATGGCTATTAGCCAGGATGGGCAGGGATGGTGTCTCTAGCCTCTCTTTGCCAGAAGCTGGGAATGGGTGACGGGATGGATCACTTGATGATTACCTGTTCTGTTCATTCCCTCTGGGACACCTAGCATTGGCCATTGCCGGAAGACAGGATACTGGGCTAGATGGACCTTTGGTCTGACCTAGTATGGCCGTTCTTATGTTCTTATACAAAGATTACAAATAAAAAGCATGGGCCTCATCCTTCTCCCTTTGAAATCAAAGGTAAAACTCCCACTGAAGCTGACAAGAGAAATATTGGATTCAGTGTCTTTTTGTTTTTGATAATACAATCCAGCACTCATCTATATAAAACTGCTCCCAGATGCATGTTCTAAAGCTGTATTTTTGTTGAGTTGGTGATGATGACACAAACAATGAGAGGTCCAGTCATCAGAACCCTGCTGGTTATGTACATTGTGACTATCAGCCCGTAAAACCCAAAGAATCCTTATGTACAACTTTAAGAGCCAAACCCTAATAATCTGCACCAAACATGAGTATATAGGCTTTGTAAAAGGAACCTATGGTGATGGTTGGGGGAATGGAATTCCTCCCCCATGAGCTAGGTTGCAGGGTGAAGCCCTTATGGAAAAGCCCTATAGAATTAAATAGAGAATAATGTTTCCAGAGCATTTTTAAAGCTCCCTATGGGATTCTAGTGCAGGGACAAAATATGCTATTAAATCTCATAGTTTGGTTTAAGTTTTCTATAGTAGGGATACCATTATCTTGGAAATTGAATTGGCTTTTCGAGCTAATTCTATAGACACTTATTTCTCTCCATCCCAATTACAGTCTATAAGACTCTTTTTCTCAAACAGGAAAGCACCAGTACAACTGCTCCACAGACCCTGATACAATCTCTTATATGGAATTTAACCACTTCCCAAATGCTCTGCATGCTGCCACCATTGTATCACAGTGGACTACTGTCCTGCAGGGAATGTAAAGTCGCCTTGTCAGGAACCACAAAAGGTGCTTGCAAGAGGTGTCAGGGCATGGCCCTAAATCTTTAGGAAGCTGAAGTCATTTTATGACCCCTCCCCAATATATTTTTGTTTTTTCTCTTTCTTTTAGAGGCTGAATGAGGGAGCTGTACGAGACATTTTGTTTCAATACAGCAGTTGAAATTCCACTTAGAAATTGGAGTTCTGTTGTGATTTCTAAATCTTGTGCTAGATCTTGCAATCTTTACCAAGGCAAAAACTATAAATTATAAAACCCCTAACTAAACAAATGATAGGGATAAATCATGGCTCTCTGTTACAAGTCTTAGAGTATATCAGCAAAATAGTGGATAAAAGGGAACTGGTTAACTGTTTATTAGGAGTTGCATAATGAGTTTGGCAAAGTCCCTCAGAAGAGGCTATTAAAGAAATGAAGTAGTCATGGGGTGAGAGGTCAAGTATAGTCATTGTTCTATCTCTAAGCCATTTTCAGAACCAAGAATAGGAATAGATGTTCAATTTTCAACATGGCAAAAACTCAATGGCGGGATGCCTCAAGGCTCTCTGTTATCAGCGGCATTTAATATATTCGTCAATTATCTGGAGAAAGGAGTGTACAGTTAGGTGGCGGATTTTGCCACCTGACAGAGTAACATTGGTCTACACTAGAGAAGGGAGTGAGGAGCTACAGTGGATGCTAGCAAAGCTAGGTGAATGGGGCAGCACAATGGCAGCTGATACTCAATATTGAGAAATGCAAAGCAATGCACTTGCAAAAAATAATTACTTTTGTGTCGCTCAGTTCTAAATTTACAGTAATCACTCAGGATAAAATATGCTGTGTGTCATTGCAGACAGCTCAATGAAAGCTTCTTCTCTGGTTTAAAAAGAAAATAAGATGTTAGGATGCAAAAGGAAAGGGATAGAAAATAATACTGAGAATATTATAGTGCTATTATATAAATCAGTAGTATTTCTTCACTTGAAATACTGTGTTTGCTTCTGGTCACCCAATCTCACAAAGGATATGTCAGAAATAGAGGGAGGTTCAGAGACAGGTGAAGAAAATGATTGGAGACGTGGAAACACTTCCATAGAGAGAGAGAATGAAAATATTGGGGCTGTTAGGAGAAGAAACAAATGAGGGGTTATTTGGAAGCATATGAAGTAGTGAATGGTAGCAAGAAGGCAAATCAGGCGCTTCTATTTACCCTTTCATGTGATACAAGAACAAAAGGGTATTCAATTAAACTGACATGCACCATATTTAACACTGAAAAAAAGAAATACTTTTTTCAGATCACATGATTAATCTGTGGAATTTACTGTTACTAAGTTCTTGACCACAGTGATATATTGTAGAATTTTAAGAAAGGATCAGACACTTCTACAGATAATTAGAGCATCCACAATCCCATTAGATGGGATTAAAAAATTACAAGAGATGTAAGCCCTCATGCTTCAGGACCTAAACCAGCCATAAAATGACAGTGGTTAAGAAGAAAATGGGCAAGTTATTTCAAAATTGTTCATTCTGGGGTTTCTTACACAGTCTTCTGAATGTTACTGGTCACTGTCACAGACAAGATATTGAACCAAATAATAGACCATTAATATGAAAAATCCTGTGTTCCTAAAACTCGCATTGTCTTCACTAAGAATTTTGCCTATGTAGGGATTACAATTTTGAGCCTCGTGTGTATGTAAGGAAGAATGCAATGACAGAAATCAGTGTAGTGGCTATCATGAAATTGTTTTAACAATTTTATCTTGAAAAGAAGTTTATTTGAAAACTATTTTTTAATTTTAAGTGTATGACACTGATAGAATATATTGAACAAGACAGCTATCATATTTTGTAATCAGATATTATATTACCGCAGGACATAATGACCCTGTACAATGAAAATACATGGCCTATTTATAAGAGCTCAGAAATCTTATTAGTCCAATGTCTTGGTATTTACTTGTTATATTCACACTTTTTTTTGCCTTAGGAAGCCAGAAAATAATAAACTTGTTCATAGCATCAGGTCCCATCAAGGAACTGAAATTTCATGTCAAGGCAGGATTTCTCATATTATTATTTTGGACACATAAATAGCACCCCATAGCATGGAAGAAAATGTGTGTGTTGGGGCGGGGAGGGCAGGAAATACAGACAAAAAAGAAATAAACCTAAATACAAATAGTAGAAAATACACATGCTGCTAAAATATCCATGTGTCATGTGTAATTTTTTTTGTCTGGTTTGTGCACATGCAGAGATGGAGAAAATGGAGTATAATAGTTATTGGTTTAAACTAAATGAAAATGCAGCTTGCCCCAAGCTAACAAAATATTAATTCTGACTTGATTCATGTAGCCTAGCTTATTGTATTGTGCTTTTTGTGGCATTATACCAATCTCAAACAGTGAAGGTTATTCTCCTCTCTTGATGGAGTAGGAAACTGTGTCAGTTTGGACAAAGACTCCAGTTGTTCGTCACTGGAAATTGTGTTTGACCAATTCAGCCTTCATTGTAGCCTGTGCATTCCCAAAACAGACCGCATATGAACTGTAGCCATAGTGTGTACCCTAACAAAAAACATAATCCACTGGATTCTAATTGATGATAGAGCCTAAACTATATGTGTAGAGTAAAGTCGTGAGTGCATTGCACAGTAGTTGCCCAATTCTGATAAGCCAATAAGTCTCTTACTTGTACACAGTGGGAATGTTGTTGGCCCGACCTGTCCTGAAGATGGCCAGGGTGGAGCAGCAGGGGTAAGAAGAGATTGTCTAACTACCATGTTATTGTGATTAATTGAGCCTCAGAATAAAGGGTGGGGAACTCATGCATATGAGCTTCCTCTTCCCTCCACCATTCATCTCTGGATCCTAACCCCTCTGTCTCCCCCAAAGCTCTGTGGCATCTACTGCAGCTGTGGGTTGAAGTGGCTCCCGTGAAGTGGTCTCTGGGGAGAACACAGAGGAGTCCATGGATTGCAAGGCTCCCTGAGACCCACCCCAAAAATGACCTGATGGATGGAGGGGTTTGACTTGTGGGTTTAGAGGGGGTCACACTGGGAGTGAATTCCCTCCAGTTGCATTGAAGGGGGAGGAGAAAAAGTCTTCTAACCTGATGGACTCTGGTTTCCAGCTGACAATTTCCTCAGGACTACACCAGTGCTCTGCGGACTAGGAGCCTTTTCTAGCTATGGGTCTCTGGCAAGGTTCACTGCCAGCAAAGCAGGTGTGTTAGCACTTGGTCCAGAGTGAGTTTTCCTCTTACGATTTGTCACCAACAGAGGTTATAGTAGATGTAGGGTACGTTTTGGTGTGTAGATTATTCTACCAAATGTAAGCAGTATTCTATAGGAGATTGTCAGAGTGGCATTTAACCGTGCAGATTTACTTTGGAAAGGATGGGAGATACTTTGTAGATGTATCCTTATACAGGCATCACTGCAAATCAGTGTCATGGTTGCATGAGGTTTTTTCTTAGGGGCTTCACCTAGAACAAGAACCACTGAACCATAAATTACTTTTGCTGTTGTTGTTTGGGATGCCCAGTGTTGGATCCAAAGGAGGGGAACATACACTATTACTTTCTATGTTTAAAAGGGATAGGCAGAGACCAAAGGAGACCGCAGGTTTGTATCACTGTTTGACTTAATATTTGTCGGTGTGAGCTTAATCACTGTTCATTTCACTTCTCAAATTCAGAAGCAAAATCAAATAAAAGTATGTGCTGATTTTTCTTTGTGTGAAATTTAAAAGAAGGCAAAAACAGTGGTGTTTGTGTTGAAGTTTGTGATTTTTGTTTTTAATAATTTCATACTTTCCTCCTTTATGCTTTGTACCATGTCGATCTATGCTTCATGTTTAAATGATTTCTGCAAGGGTCAGTGGGCAAGAAGCTGTCACTTGAAAATGCTTATTCCTTAAGAATTTTATCTGCTTTCCAGTACATTAGCACATTGTTGGACACAAATAGACCATTTAGCTGCTTATCTCATACAAGGCTCTGAATGCATCCAGGGTGCCTGTTGTCGCTAGGAAACGGTACTGGCCAATCAGTTTCTGGGGCTTTGATGAAGTCCAGCTGGTTGGATACAGAACATCTTGTCCTGAATGTTAAAAAGGGTATATCCACACTATGCAAAAGTCTTCTTTTAATTAACACAAAACAGAGACAGCCCTAGACTGAATACATGGAAGACTTTGACTTTTCTCAATACATGTATATCAAAAAAGTTAAATTAATTGAATTCATTGTCATCTCTAGATATGAGTAACCCATCAACTGCCCATGTACCTGAAGTCTGATTCTAATACTAAATTTGCAAAAGATTTATATGTGAACGGGAACACATCATTCAGAATATTTCTTTAAAAGGAAAAGATGGCTTGAATCTAAGTCCTATATATTCTGCTCTATTTGGCATTTGAGATTTGCAATAAGATCCAGAGTGGCAAATGGCTATTCTTTATATGGTTAGCTAAAAATCTTGTTTAGAGGAGATGTATCAGCTGTGTGAGAACAATGGTATGTTTCTCTGTGTATTGTTGCCTTCTGGCACAGAGAATAATTGATCATCTTGTTCAGAAGTGATGTCAGTTACTCAAAATTTGAAATATTAGACATCTGGGATGCAAAAATGCTTTTGAGTACTTGTTTCAACTGTTACTAAGCAAATAAACATCTTGAGGAGAAAATCTCTTGGTTGTAAGGTTTGAATTCAAAATATGTAATACGATACCTTATTTTAGACACAAGATATGGTGTTTTGTGCTTACCTGTTGGACTAAATAAACATTTGCATTCAAAAGGCCAAAGTGTACGTAGGTGGTCAGTAGATGTGGAGAAGTAAACATTGTAGCTATAGAGGGCTGTAAAATGTCTGAGCCTAATTTGCTTTATTTTTATGATTGTTATCTTCATTTAAAAATGTGTAAACTAATAAAGATTTACAATATAACTGTATGAGCCCCCTCAACTCCAGTTTACACAGCATTCCACACTCTCCCATCAATGCAGTTGAAAGTTGCTTATTCATATGAAGGCAAAACTCTGTTCATGTTCAAACAAGCTCTAATTCTCAATGTTTCCTTAAATGGCGGGCATTACTTCTTACAGGTAAAGTGTAGCCACTACTAAAACAACTGAATTTGCATGCAAAGAGTCACAGAGCTAAAGCAGAGCAAATCAAAGTTTGTAGAGGCAGCAAAAGTTAAACTGGCCTTATCCAGTAGGGCATTGCTCGTCTTTCTGAATAAACACGCAGTGGGACATGTGTAACATACAAAGAGTTAAGTCAGTGGCATCTTGGGGGAAAATAGTGCTCTTCTGAATACAGTTACTGTGTAAGTGTAAAAAAGAAAGACAGACCAGATATATTAACAGGCACTTTACCTAATAAAATGTGATATGCACTAAAGGTATATGAGCTAGATAGCTCCAGTTATCTATCTATAATTCTCTCTGTGTTGTTAATATAAACATCACTGGTTTCAGAGTAACAGCCATGTTAGTCTGTATCCGCAAAAAGAAGAACAGGAGTACTTGTGGCACCTTAGAGACTAACAAATTTATTAGAGCATAAGCTTTCGTGGACTACAGCCCACTTCTTCAGATGCATATGCTGTATGGGCTGTAATCCACGAAAGCTTATGCTCTAATAAATTTGTTAGTCTCTAAGGTGCCACAAGTACTCCTGTTCTTCTATAAACATCACTGTTGTACCTGAATGCAAGAAAATCTACATAAAGTAAATGTTAAATCAGTGAAACTGTATTCTCTGCTTGTTCCTTGGGTAAGACTGCAAGTTTGTGTTGGGTTAGAATATTTTTTCATACTCTAGCTCAGAGGTTCCCAAATTATTTGGCCTACCACTCCCTTTTCAGAAAAAAAATTACTCAGCACCCCCCTGGAAATCTACTTCTTTAAGCAAACAAACAGAAAAATGCCGTGACAAATTTGCGTTCTTTTATGTATCTATATTTCTATCTATGTCCTACAATATAGTGAAGAAAGATGTGTTATTAGAATATCGCCCACGACAACAGTGGTTTTTGCGTAAGACGGCAAAAGACAACCAAACTAAAATACTAATGAAACTAATAAACTCGGTTTTGTTCTTTGCTCAGCATTAGATATATGTATTTGATATTAAATTGTCAAATATCAAACTAAATTGATCAAGAAATAATTAATTTAAAAATAATCAATATGCAATTAAAAATCAGTTAATAGTTTTAATTTAGTTTGCCCTTATTTAAATAATTGTTCCTTATTAACACACGCCTTATTTACCAATTAACAGAGATTATTCGATAGATATAAATAAATGTTAATAGTTACGGTTTTTTACAATTTCATTCCTCTGATTTCGTTAATATTGTAATAAAAAATAAGACAAATATATTGACTGTACACTTCAAATAGTACTGTACCGACACAAGCCTGCTACGATTTTATTATTAGTAAGCACTAGAGACACAAACGTACGGTAGATATGTAAGAATGTATAAAAATACTCATGTGTAAATTGCTGTTTTATTGAAACAACAATAATATAATTTGCTTTGTATGTGATCCGTAATCGGATCGAAGGTATCGAATATGAATACAAAATTTTAAATACTTACTGCACTATTGTTAACTGCTTTTTACACAATTCAGAAACAATCTAAATTAGATTTCATACATGTCGCCTATTTATAGTATCGTATTGTAAACAAGTCATTACACGCACATTCCTGCCGATGCATGCTGGACTTCCCGACAATGCGCGACACGCTCGCCTGACAACACTTGCTTGTTAAGAGCTGTTGGCGGACTTGACACTTGATCGGTTATAATTTGTGAATTTATTTGGAAAAATAAAGTAATCACTACAACTTTAACTCTGTTACACAACAGATGAAACATGTACGAACGGTTTTTCAAAATTTTCGTATATCCTCTTCTTTATGCTTCCACCACCCCCTTATTTTTATTCAACGCCCCCCAATTGCACCCGAGGCTACTACTGCTCCCCTGGATCGTTCCAGCGCCCCCCAGGGGGGCGGTATCGCCCACTTTGGGAACCTCTGCTCTAGATATTGGGAGGAAAGGTAATGTAAAATGACCGTCTCTCTCTTGTTCAGAAATAATACGCTACATCTCACTCTGCTGCCACAAGAGAATTCATGCATAAGGGAAATTTCCTCTTGTAAGACTGGGAGATTTAAACATTAATTTACAATAGTGCAAAGACATTTTCTATTAACTGGGGGAATTAGAGGTGGCCCTGAGTCTGCAGTCCATTGTCTGCTTTGTGCCATTCACTCTGGCACAAAGCAGATACAAACCCATAGGATCCTGCCACGTGAAGGGGATCCTCTGTTGGTTTCGGGTTGCTGTAGTGGCTTCATGCCACCCCTTGTTCTGGCACCAATGTAGGGCATGGCCAGGGGGAAGTGGGCTTAGAGAGCATATTGTTATGCCTTGGGTACTGGAATGGTCTCTGAGGCTTCCTAGTTGGTGTCACTTGCACCTAGGAATCACCCCAGCACCAGGCCAGTAGCAGGATTGGGGGACACAAACAGATGGCTTACCGCTATTTTTGTCTCCCATAAACCGCATCATGCACTCTTCAGGAGCAGCATAGGATCTTGACCACAGTGTGCATGGTGTATAGAGATGAGCTTGAATTGCAAAATTTGGATCCAAATTCAGATCCAGACTTCCCCAAAGTTTGAGCATGTTTGGATCTGGAGCTTGGTTTGGGTTTATAGTATTGTCCAGGAATAATATATTATGCCTGAGGCTGATAGAACAAAAGAACTCTGATATCAGTGAACAAATATATTTCCTCTTACAAAACTGGGAAATACTTGTCAAGTCAAATATATCATAAAAATAAGACACTTCCTCATGGAATTACAGAGAGTAATAAATGTGCAAGGTCGCTGTCTGCCAAAGTCAAGATGTGGGTTGTGAGTCTAGGACAAAATAGTTTCCCATACACAGACCAGGGAGCTTAACTGACATACAGCCCCTCTGAGATATCAGCAGACATGCCTTATGTAGATGCTAGGCAGACTCGTTTTATCACATGAGATAGGCTCAGCCTAACAGTGACGCTCAATAAACATCATGTGATTTCCAACATGTGACTTATCCTAATTTACCAAGCCATACTGAAAGTAGCCAGCAAATAACACCCTTTTAAGGAGTTAATGGGTATTTTATAGTAAACATTTAGTATACGGTAGTCCTGCTACAATACTTTGGGCAGTTATAGGTTTCAGAGTAGCAGCCGTGTTAGTCTGTATCCACAAAAAGAACAGGAGTACTTGTGGCACCTTAGAGACTAACAAATTTATTTGAGCATAAGCTTTTGTGGGCTACAGCCCACTTCTTCAGATGCATGGAATGGAACATATAGTAAGGAGATATATATACATACAGAACATGAAAAGGTGGAAGTAGCCATATCAAGTACTCCACAAGTACTCCTGATCTTTTTGGGGAGTTATAGAAGTTCACTGAAGAACTTCTTTTAAAGGTATACTTTCCTGAAATTTGTCACTTGAGACAGACTTTTCAAGACACATTTTTATAAGGACTATTATTTTATCCTATTACTAATTTATATTGTGGCAAGACCCAAAGGTCCTGGTCAGGACCTTTTGTGATAGGCACTGTACAGAGACACTGGGAGAGACTGTTCTTGCCATGGCTTTACAATCTAATTTAAGAGAGACAACAGTCAAGTGTAACAAAGGCCAGAAGAGTACAGTGAGAGTAATAACATGTATTTAGATAGGCTGCTAATATGTAGAATTGGATGGTTTAGTGCTGTGACTAGAAGTGACTACAACCATAATCTCTGGCATCTCAATAATTTACATAAGAAAATGAGTTTTCTGCCCTTGTATACTTCCTTTTTTACAAAAACAGGTAGCTCTTTTGTGAACCCACAGAAACTTGGTGGTGCGGATGATTTAAATAGTGATATGAATTTTTGTCCAATTCTTATGGTCATATCACTTCATGAAACATATGTTAGTTATTAGGAATGACAGGAAAAGAAAAATATAGAAAAGTATATAATAGTCTAACTGGGCTGTGAGGAGATGTTCAAGAGACAGCAAATCAAATCCATATGAGGATAACTCAAATATCCCAGAGAGTAGAATGCTGTACTCTAACACCCATTTAGGAATTCACAGCTATCACTTTGCTGCATGTCGTAGCCATTTATAACTTCAAAGTAGCAATAGGGCTAGAACTTGGATTTAGGGCTTGTCAGAAATTTTCTAGCAAAACAAAATTTTCTTGGAAAATGCTGGTTTGTTTGAACCTGAAATATTTTGCGGAAAGAGTTTGGGCTTCAGGAGCTTGCATTGAATCAACATAGCAAAGGGTTTGGTTTCTATGCCTGGTTACCTGGTGGGATTCTGGGGAGCCTGAGCTTCTAGGATCTGCAGCTCCAGGGCAGCCCTGCCATGTGACTGCTCTGGGGTTGAGCATTCCAGGGCTCCCACAATCTATACTTCTAGGGCAGCCCCGCCGTGTGGGCTGCTCCAGGGTTTCCGGACTCTTGGGCCAGCTGGCTCTCCATACTGCTACGCTCTGGAGGAGGCAGCCTTGGGAGCCAGCTGGCTCAGGAGTCTGGAAGCCCAGGGGGTTTGCAGCTCCTGGGCAGTCTGAATGGTGGGGCTGTCCCAGAGTCCCAGACCCTGGCAGCTGATGAATGAAATAGATGTTTCTATCAATTCCGCTGCTGACAAGCATGTCAATTTGAGTCAGCAGTTACTAGTTTTAGGAAGCCTATTTTGTTTCAGAAACACCATGTATCTGTGTTTCTGAAATGAAACATTTTTGATATTTCCAGTTTGGGATACATTTTAAAAAATTTGATCTTGTTCCAATCAGATTTGGAATGACACCAAATTTTGAATATAAAAATTACTTGCAAACTGGAAATCCCCAAGTTTTGGCCAGCTCTACTTGGATTATCCTTCTGCAAAAGCACAGGCCCTTACACCTTGAATTGTGGGACAATCTCCATTAACTGTTAGCAGAATAGGGTCTATGACATGAAGTTGGTTGTACGGTTCTGCTTTTATCCAATAGAGGTCATTGGTACGTGTACACAATTGGCAGGTCATTACACGGTTCTTTGGATTTCTTGCCTAGCTTTTGATTTGACTTGCACATTCTTGAGATGTTAATCTGATTGTAATATATGGTCTAATAAATTCTGTATGATTAAATAGCTGATATGCACTTGGAGATGTAGTGAAAAACCTTTAGGGACTGGGGAGCATAAAAATTCCCACTCATAATGATTCCTCTGTTTACAAATCACATTTCCGCTGCATCATTTTTATTCATCAGTTGGTGCATAGGAACTAGGAATTTGAAAGTTGGCATTTATTCAGTCTCCTTGTCTCGGCCCTACCGTTTGTGTCCATTTTTTGAAGGGTGTCTTCTCTATCTCTTCAATTGGTCTCCCTACATGTCCAGATGGGGAATTTGTATTTGGCACTTACTTCACCGGCAGACACTCTATATGAGATCTAATCTCCTAAATTTAAGCATTTATCTTCCATCTGTGTCTAAGAACTCTTGTCTCCATACCAACATTGAATGATAGTATTATACAATGTAGAAAACAAGTTTAGTAGGATCTGCTATTAAAATATCCTTTGACAATTGCTTTCCCAATATGTATGTGCTTATTTCTTTAAAGTTTGTTTTTGTGGGGCCTGTTTCTCTGAGCAGAGGATTCAGATAACTTCCAGGGACTTCAGAAGGAGTTGCTCAAATCCTGTGGAGCGAGAACAGGGCCCAACACATTTTGGTTTTAGCGTGAATAAGTATTTATGGCAGCATAAATTTTATGATCTCAAGGCTGTGTGTAAAGGAGCAAGAAACATTACTTTGTGAACAATCCTGTTATTTTTAAGTCTTCAGAGTTTGCTGGGCTTAACATTTTCCAGAAACGTAATCTTGATCTTGAGGCTTTATTAGACAGGTGTTGAGAAAGAGAAAAATAATATTGGAAAATACTTCATTAGTAATTATCAGATGATGTCAAAGGTTTGAGTCCCCTGGTAAAGTATTACCAGATATATTATAACATGTTCATATATAAACAGATTCTTAGAATCCAGCTTATGGTCCTTCTGATGTGGTGAATTCTGAGAGGATTTGAGAACCTCCTGCAAGATGGTATGTGCCTTCATCTTTAGTTGATTTCATTAAGAATTGAGGGCATGCAGCACCCCAAACAACAGAGCCCTTAATACCCAAACTACGGCTGCTAAACATCTCTTCCAATGATTTAAATAGAAACTGAGGTTGTTTAACAGTATACGGTAAGTGCTCAGTACCTTTCAGGACTGGGCACTTTAGCATTGAGTGCTCATTGTATGCTTGTTTCGGTGGTCTCTGTTCCATCCTATTACTTATGTTTATCATGAATTTCACATTTAGCACTTTCTATTTCTATTTAATTTCGTTTGCCTCTAAAAATTATTTAATAAAAGATTAACATTAAAAATAAATTATATGTCTCTGCTAACTCTTATAATAATTTATTAACTAACTTTTCTCCATCATTTATCCATAATTATTAATGAAACATTTATTATCACTTGATTTAAAGTACTACCCATAACAACCTGGATATCAGCAATGGCTGCTGTGTATAACATCTTAATAAAGAAGACATGAAGGAAAAAAGTAGGGGATGAGGAAAGGTAAAAGGTTAAGTTCAACTGAGCTTATGAGTGATCATTTTCATTTCAGAGAGGGAATTGGGTTGGTGGAATAAACTGTAAATATTTATTCATATATATTCAGTAAAAAGTTGTATAAAAATTATTATTCAGTAACAATATACTGTATACAGATGCCACTGTAGAAAGTTCTTCATGGCTCATAATGAAAAATGAAATTAACCAGGCTCTAACAGCTCTCTGAACTCTAATTACATTAATATTCCATGTTGTAAGCACAACACATTT
This sequence comes from Trachemys scripta elegans, assembly GCF_013100865.1. NCBI lineage: Eukaryota > Metazoa > Chordata > Testudines > Emydidae > Trachemys > Trachemys scripta. The sequence continues at coordinate 74,623,978 of NC_048304.1, forward strand.
TCTCACACACTCACTCATGTGTGGAAAAGAGATGCACATGAATGAGTAGAAACTCCTTAGATTTGGCAATGAGTTGAAGGCACATAGCATTCATGAGGTCTAGGTAGCTTAGACAGGTCATGAGCTACTTAACCACAGGACAGATGTGGGTTCTAGTCCAAAACTGTCAACATGATAGTTTTTATACTGATGCCAAAGAGATGGATGCTACTTATTTAAGGGGGAGGGGGACACTCACTTTAGGTTGCTCTCAGTTGCCGGGTGTCCTCAGTTAGCCCCCCTCCCCTTGCTTTGTATGTCTTCATCTCTCTCTCTCTCAGGCTCCATACTGCCAGCCTGTTCCCCCACTGTTACCCGCCTCCTCTTCCAGTTAGCCCTCCCCTTAGCAGGATGGGAAGTTACATCTCTCACTTTCTCAGAGAGAGGGGCTACCTCCTCTCCATAGGGCATAACAACAGTGCATTCACCTACACACACCCTAAATCATATATCCCCTTACATGGTAGAGTACCTTTTCCATATTTATAAATAGCTGGCTCTTATTTTAGAAGCCTAAATGGGTTCTGAGGTCTTGAAAATCCGGCCCCACTTGTGAACACTGAGCTGTTTCAAAATTTGGTCCAATGAGTTGAGATGTGCAGGGCTCAAAGAGGAAGATTAAAACTAAGAAACCTAAAACCTCTCTAGAAATTGTCTCAACTTTGATAAGGTATGAACTTAAAGTCTGATATCAAAGCTCTTTCAGGGCTAGAAGCAACAGCTGGACTCAAGGGGAAGGGAGGATCTCCATTCACAATGTTTATAGCTCAGTATGACCACAAGGCTTCAGACCTTAAAGGTTGACATTTTTATGGCTAGAAAAAGCTAGCACTGGCCCAGGACAAAATCTTTCCTGTTGTGAGCTTGGTGCAAGGGTAATTTTGGGGAAATTCCACATTTTGTGGGTAGGGAGAGAAGGAATCATTCCTCCTGCAAGTTGATTGTTTAAAAAAAAAAAAAAAAAAAAAAAAAAGGTGATTGTTTTAAGCTGTTGGTGGTCTTAGAAAATTAGACCAAGTTTTAAGATTATTAAGCAATCTATTTAGTCATAAGTATGTGATACATTGCACAGGCCTTGCAATATATCACCTGGCTAGCATATTTTAATAAATATATTCATAAAGGAAGAAATTGATAGATAGATAGATATATATCTAATCATAAAATGCTATAAATATATTTACAGTGCATGAACCTGCTAATTTCAGCTCATCAGGATGCCTCCCCAGCTGTACAACAGCTCTCTGGTTCTTCATATGGCTTTCACGTCATTGTTGATCAATTTGATGGGTGGAGTTGGGAACAAAAGGGCCATGAACTGGGCAGTAAGGGGTGCAATGATTTAACAGACAGCTGGTACTAAATACTTAAAGAATTAGTTTATATTTGATCTTACTGAGGCCCAATGCCTACTGAAAATAAGGCCCATCTCTCTAAGCGTTTATATCAAGGTTATCACTGTGCCATGCTCAGTCAGATTTGAACTGAGGAACTGCGTGTCAAACATCTGATTTCTATTCCTTTTAAAAACCTCATCCCATCCTGTGATGACCTTAAAACATCTTGTGTGACCAGAAGCTTTGTAAGCAGGAAACTCAGTTATGGTATCACTCCATCAGGCTGATCCATCACTTGTTGTTGGTTGTGATACAGCAGCACTACTACTTGTGGGATTGAGCAGTTTCACCTACATAGATTTCTTTACACTGGCTGTTTGCAAGGTAGCACAGAGACTTTAGGATGGCCCTGTTGATTTTTTTTTGAGCCCTGAATGGCATAGTTCTGGATCTGTTCTTCAGCTTCATCCCAGTGGGTCTCTGGACTTTAACAGCATTTTACATTTTAAGTGTGTGTTCCTCTACCATAATATGGTTGGCTCCTAGGCTATGGAACTTGCTCCTCCTGAGTAGCCCCATATTTAAGAAGCAGCTGAAAACATCAGCATTGCCTGCTCAAGATTTTATTGTAAGTCTCACAGTATTTGGTGTTTTTCCTTAAAGTCTGGAGTCGTGTGATTATGTGAGAATCTCAGTTTTTGCTTCAATAACAACAACAAAAGAAGCCCACCTGGTTTCAGATACATGCTTAAAATGTGATCCAGCTGCATCCGAAGGCTTGGAAACAAGAAAGCAAAGGAAGAAAATCCAAAATTGTATTTAAAATTTCATGATTTTTAAGCTAATCTTGTGGTTTTTGGAACCGGACATGATTTTTAAATGCTTAAGACTGGCGACACTGAATCATTATCACTTCAGAGATGTTTTCAGATATTTCTTTATTTGGCCCGGTCCTGTTTTAATGAGGACATACTGTGTGTGTGTATATATATGATTTTCACTGTATTTTAAATTGAAGTAACACAAAAAATTTATTGGCAGTCCATCAAAGACTAGCAGAAAGAACCTTAGTTTAATGTTAAGGACCTCAGCACCTCTGTCCTTCAAGCACTGAAGTGGAGTGTCAGGATATTGGATATGAAAGGGGATCATGGTTCAGAATTGATTCTAAGTTTTATGAAGTATTAGGGGCTGCAAGTGCTGCAGAAGTAGTATAGTCACGGTCCTGGGGTGTTGGGAGAAAACTGACTCAAGTGCTTCTAGAATGACCCTTTGCAGCTATCCTGGGAGCAGCGTTGTGATGCTCTGGAATGAGCTGTATCTTTTGTACTTTAAATGCAAGGCTTAATATAAGGGCAAAGGGGAACAACAGGAGAAAAATCAGGAAGGAATATCTGTTTACATTAGTATTTTATTTTATATCTTCACTTTCCAAGGTACAGTGAAGTTTGGCTAACATGCCTCCTTTGTCATTACCTCTTTGAATCCACTTAAGTTTGCTTTACAGTACCAAAGAGCTGGGTTTATCAGCTCATCTGGAGTGCCTACATTTGACTGCCATGTATTCTTGCAAATGACAGAACAGTATTCTGTTATGTTGTCCCAGAAGAGAACCTGGACCATACTGACATTATGATGCTAATACTTCTCATATGTATGTATAATAGTCCCCAAACAGGAGGTAAAGTCAAATGTCCATAATAAATGCAGGTGATGAAGCTCACATCTCTTCACAGTGTGAGAATTTGGGCAGGAATTTTTTTTTTTCCCTTTGGTCACAGTACTGAATTGTAGGTGATGGCAGCAGAGAATGTGAAAATACTTGCTTTGCATTCTGTCCCAAATTAAATGGGAAAATAGAAATTTAAACAATTACAGAACTCGCTAGGAGTGAAGTCTGAATACACTTTATGCAGAAAAGCTATATCTATCTACCTATATCTATATAGATATATCCTTTAAAAATCAGCTATAACTAATCCTGCCTTAGACCTGGTATTTAAGAAAAAAAATGAAAGTTGGTTATTTTGTACTGTCTAGTGCTTCAAAATAGTATTTCAATTACATTATGATTGATCTGCAACTCCGTAGAATAGTTCTCCATTCTAAATGATCAGAAACGCGTATCAGTGTGTTAAAACAAACTAGGAGATGTTTCTGGCAGGAAAATTTTGCTAATGGGATTATGGTTTGTTGGCACAACATTAATGCAAATATTTTTAGAGGGGTTCCTTACTGCCAAACACCATTTAGAGGCTTTAGCTACCTTTTTTATTACTACTTCAGAAACAGCAGGAAAGGTGGTGCTGCTGTAATGTTTCAAATTGCAAACTATCTATGTAGCTGAATTATTACTTTAAAACCATTTTAAATTTTGTTTTGTCAGTACATTGTCTTCACTAGATCAATTTTACAATTCTATCCCACTGCAAAACCACAATAAGAATATAAAATAGTGTTTTAGTTAGAGACATGGGTGCTTACCCCCACAGTATTCTCACTGTTCTCTGTTTTGGATATGATGAGGTGTTTCCGTTTCCCTTGCTTTGTAACATACAACATTCTTTTATTCAGGTAAAATGAATTACATTTTAATTTTATGGTGGTTTTTCACACACCCAGTTTGTTCAATGAAGATTAAGAAAATCTCTGCTGGGAGACAACCAGTGCATTGATTGACCACTTGATGGCATCGCTCTATTGTATGGGAACTGTATCCACTTCCCCAGCAAGGCTACTCTACTTCTGTGCTTTGTGTCAGAGCACTTTAAAATGTTATTCCAGAGAAATAAAGAATGACGCAAGCTATTAATATGCTTCAGTAAATGAAATGAAAGCCATAGCTGTAGCTTCATAACCTTGTTCCCTTTCTCTGGTGTATCACTTTATATTTCTTATTTACCTGTGTAAAGACCATCAGAACAACAAGCTTGATTTCTTTCCCCCTTCCCTTAATTTCTAAAGGATGGTAGCAAATGTTTTGTCAGGTTAATGTGATCATGAAGGACTTGGTTCTTCATTACGTGTTAAAACGAGGGTTTAGAGAACAAGAGCAGAGCCTCAGGTAATGTAGATTGTCATAGCTCAGTTGAAGTCAACAGAACAATGACATTTTACAGCAGATGAGGAGCTGTCCCCAAAAATGATTACCTACTTCCTGATGGCAATTTGGTGGTCAATATGAAATGAGTTGAAGGTCTCAAACCAGCTTCTAGTGGACAGGTGTTCTTACCACAACAGTTATCTCAGTAATGGCAACAGGAAGTAATGGGCATCATTGCTGACAGTCTCAGCAGAGAGGCTAACAACCTGAATAGGCATGAAAATAAAGCCAACTTCTTACCTGAGGAAGCGGTGGTTTCCGCTCAGGATTAAGGCACATTGGCAGGATACTGCAGGGAATATGAAGCTACTGCTGCTACCCGTGATTTAGCTGTTCTGCAGATAAGTTTTCATTTCCTAGAGATATCAATGCTTGCATGCACTACATTGCCTTCTCAGAAGTTTAAAAAAACATTAAAAGTACCATTGCTTTTATTCTCTTTCATTTCTTTTCTTACTGCTATTTCAAATTTTGAAATGTTTTGATGGAAAAAAGAACATGCTCTCAACAAAAAATGGTTCCATTTTTTTGACCAGCTCGACTTTTCTTTTAGAAACATTCAAGAACCTTAGCTAACAAGTGTGATTGTCTTTAGCTCAGGCAGTAGAGGCTGATGCTTTTACAGAGGTCCTAGGTTTGATTGTGGCTGCTGATGACCCAACCATAGCCTCATGTTACATAGACGGTAAAACCTCAGAATTATGAACACCTTAGGAATGGAGATTGTTCATAACTCTGAACAAAATGGTTATGGATGTTCTTTCAAAAGTTTATAACTGAACATTGACTTTAATACAGCTTTGAAACTTTACCAAAGCAGAAAAATGCTGCTTTTAACCATCTTAATTTAAATAAGCACAGAAAATTTTCTTACCTTGTCAAATCTTTTTAAAACTTTCCCTTTATTTTTTTAATAGTTTAACACTGTACTTTGTTTTGGTTTGGTTTTTTTGGTCTTTACTGCTGCTTGATTGCATGATTGCTGCTTGATTCTGGTTCCAAATTAGGTATGTGGTTGACTGGTCAGTTCGTAACTCTGAGGTTCTACTGTACTGAGAAATGATTTAAAAAGTCACAGTACCAAAGCTGATGGTCCACTGGTGATGTGTTTGAACCAGGTTCTGAGGTAGGCCCTCAGCTCCTGGGCTGGCAGAGGCTGAGTGCAACTGGAGAGAAAATATGTTTAATTGATGAGAACGAGTGCTTTGCCCTGCTCTACAGTGAACTCCTCCAAGTGACCCATCATGCGTGGCACTGATGTGTTTCAGAACAAGGTGTATCTAATCTACCTTTTCTAGAAGGACAGGTTGCATAATACAATTCCTTTGAAGGGGAGAATTTTTTGGAGAAACTGAATGCATTTTGGTGTTTGTATTATTTCTGTGTAAGGTACTGACAGACATGGTTAATTTGTTCTGCATGTATAGTATGTTTCTCAGAATCCACGCAAGATCCTTTTTCCCTTTGAAAAGCATTTGTGCTGCTGGCTTATATACATTTCTGGGATTCCTGTGTCTGTTTTTTTTTTCCTGATTGCAAGTGACTCAATATTCAGTGGGATGTTGCATTAGTCATTTGAATGCTGGACTGTTCACTCAGATGTTCTCTACAGGCCCTTCTCACAATGCATTACTATGCACAGGAAACAGATTCATGTTTTTCAGTTCATCTCTAGTAGAAGACCTGGCATTACAAGCTTTGTTACTGAACAATAGTGAGTGAGGGCAATACTATGGCAACTGTAACAAGGATGTGCTAGATTTTTCTTTTGTTCCTGAAATAAGCAATCTTGCCCAAGAACATGGGACTGAAAAATGTCAAAAGTTTGGCCCAAAAAGCATCAGGAATGACTTGATCATCATTTTAAATTTAAAGAGGATTGTAAGAAAATACCCCTTGGATTTACATGCTGTTGTGGATTGAAGGCTGGGTTGGTTAGATAAGTGTTTAGTTTTTTACAAACTGAAATGAAATGGTTGTCCAATTTGCTTTCTGGTCTTGGAATAAAGCTTGTTTCAGCTGAAAAAATGATGGATCATAGGGCGACATGCTACTGCTTCCTTGACTGACTATATAATAGGATACAACAATAAAAATAACACATGGTCACACAAACACAATCTTTTTATCACTCGTGCCAAAGTATGTAATCTATTGTCATTTTTAGTTTTTATTGACACCTGTGCTATTCTGATCAGCAAGCACCAGGCTTGTGTATTGTTTTTAGAATTGAAACAACCTTTTTCTAGTATTTAAAAAAGAATAGAGGGAGAAACTGTACATAAATGTACATAAAAGCAGAAACAAATAAAATCGTTATATTGCTAAGTAGCCAAAGTAAGAAGGATGAATATGGGCCATAAAGCCCATAGTTTGCAATGGCATTGTAATGCACGATAATGGTGTCACTTCATTATGAATTGCCTTTCTCAAGTAATAAAGCAAATTTAGGAATGAGATGAATCTTGGGTAAAAGCTGAAGACTTATGCCTGAGGTTGAGAGGAAATGTTCCATAGGAGACCATGTTGTATGAAACTTGACATGTAGTGCTAAGTTGATCAGCAAATATCTGAACAAATTTCTTCATGGCAACAATAAACTAATCCAGTGATAAATAGGAATGATATTTCTTGTAGAGAAATATTTTTGTTTTATAGAGGGTTTTTTTAATAAGGACATTAATAAGATTGTTGTATAAGCCTTTTCTTGAAATAAAAATGTTTAACTAGGGTTTATTGAGCTACATGTCAACATTAAACTGCATTTCCCTATTGTTTTCTGGAAGTTGTAGTTCTGGACCCCATACTTTCTTATGGGCCAGGCTGCCTGGCTGGACTACATCTCCTATAATGTACCTAGGGTCATTTTCTCTCATTATGTACTATGCAGAAGAAGTCAATTATGTTTTCCCCAAGCCGAAGGGGAAAAAGAGTTCAAGAGAGTTGGACATTTTTCAGAGACATTATTAAGGGCACAAGAGCAAACTATCACACTGCATAGGAAAGATAGGAAGTCTGGCAAGAGACCACCCTGGCTTAACCAGGAGATGTTCAGTGATCTGAAACTCAAAAAAGAGTCCTACAAAAAGTGGAAACTAGGTCAAATTATGAAGGATGAATATAAACAAAAACACAAGGATGTAGTGACAAAATTAGAAAGGCCAAGGCACAAAATGAGATGAAAATTAGCTGGAGACAAAGGATAATAAGAAAACATTATACAAACACATTAGAAGCATGAGGAAGACCAAGGCAAGGTAGGCCCATTACTAAATGAGGGGGGAAAGACAATAACAGAGAATGTGGAAATGGCAGAAGTGCTAAATGACTTTCGTTGGTTTTCCCAAAAAAGTTTAGTAACAATTGGACATCTAACTTAATGAATGCCAGTGAAAATGTGGTAGGCTCAGCGGCTAAAATAAGGAAAGACAAGTTAAAATTTCTTAAACAAGTTAGCTGTCTTCAAGTCACCAGGGCCTGATAAAATACATCCTAAACACTCAAGGAGCTGACTGAGGAGTTATCTGAGCCATTAGTGATTATCTTCAAAAAGTCATGGAAGGAATGGAGAGATTCCAGAGGACTGTAAAAGGGGCAAATACAGTGCCCATCCATAAAAAGGGGAATAAGGACAACCTGGGGAATTGCAGACCAGTCATCTTAACTTCAGTACCCAATCTAGAAGAAGAAAAGGTAATAAGTAACAGTCAGCATGGATTTGTCAAGAACAAATCATGTCAAACCAACATAATAGCTTTCTTTGACAGGGTAACAAGCCTTGTGGATAGCAGGGAAGTGGTAGATGTGGTATATCTTGACTTTAATAAGGCTTCTGATACTCTCTCACATGACGTTCTCATAAACTAGGGAAATACAACCTAGATGGAACTACTCTAAGGTGGGTGCATAACTGGTTGGAAAACTATTCCCAGAGAGTAGTTATCAGTGTTTCACAGTCAAGCTGGAAGGGCATATCGAATGGGGTCCTGAAGGGATCAGTTCTAGGTCCAGTTCTGTTCAATATCTTTGTCAGTGATTTAGATAATGGCATAGAGAGTACACTTGTAAAGATTTTAGATGACACCAAGCTGGGAGGGGTTGCAAGTACTTTGGAGGATAGGGTGGATTAAAATTCAATATGATCTGGACAAACTGGAGAAATGGTCTGAGTAAATAGGATGAATTTCAACAAAGACAAATGCAAAATACTCCACTTAGGAAGGAACAATCAGTTGCACACATACAAAAGGGAATTGACTGCCTAGGAAGGAGTACTGCAGAAAGAGTGCAGGGGGCCACAGTGGGTCACAAGGTAAATATGAATCAACAGTGTAACGCTGTAGCAAAAAAAAAAAGCAAACATCATTCTGGGATGTATTGGCAGGAGTGTTGTAAGCAAGACACAAGAAGTAATTCTTCTGCTCTACTCCATGCTGATTAGGCCCCCGTTTGTGTCCAGTTCCGGGAGCCACATTTCAGGAAAGATCTTGATGAAGTGGAGAAAGTCCAGAGAATAAAAACAATTAAAGGTCTAGAAAACATGACCTGTGAGGGAAAAAATGAAAAAATGGAGTTTGTTTAGTCTGTAGAATGGAAGACTGAGGGAGGGAAAAACATAACAGTTTTCAAGTACATAAAAGGTTGTTACAAGGAGGAGATGGAAAAAATGTTCTTATTAATTTCGGAGGATAGGAGAAGGAGCAATGAGCTTAAATTGGAGCATGGAGCAAGGGTGGTTTAGGTTGGACATTATGAAAAACTTCCTAACTGTCAGGATAGTTAAGCACTGGAAATAAATTGCCTAGGGAGGTTGTGGAATATCCATCATGGGAAATTTTTAAGAGCAGGTTAGATAAACACCTGTTAGGGATGGTCCAGATAATACTTAGTACTGCCTTGAGTGCAGGGGACTCAAAGTCCCTTCCAATCCTATGATTCTATGGGAGATGCAGTCCTCCCAGGGAGCCCAGTACATAGGAAAGAATAGGAACCAGAACTACAGTGCATATAAGGCAATGCACTATAGGAAAATGCAATTTATTTTTATATTAACTGATGAGATGTTACAAGTCAATTAAAAATAGTTTGATCTGAATAAAACTGAATCAATGAAATATTTCATATTAATTTTCTGAATGGAAAATTAAAAGAATTCAGCAAAATCAGTATTTTTACAATGAAAATTTCAGTTTTGTAGAAACTGCAATTTCTGTCAAATCATTCTGATAAAGTTTTTTTGGACAGCTCTAGTAATTATGTTTAAGAGTTCAAGCTTTTTCCACCATGGTGCTATGGAAGTACACAGTATTTTCCAGTGTTCTGATACTTAGTATTCTGGCATTTCAGAAATAATTGTCACTAATATAGTGTTAATGAACTAATTCATCTAATACTCCTGGATGCATATTATCAATGCCCTCTGATTTTTCTGTCTTTAAATTTTCAAAGTATTCACTTACTAACATATTAATATCTGTTTTCACAAGGTCTTCACTTCCTAATCATCTAAACTATGTTTCTTAAAGTTAAATTTTAAAAGCAATTCAGTTTCTAGCCATTTTTGAACCATCATTAATTTAATTCCCCTCCTTACTTTTAATGGGCCTCTTTTAGCTCTGTCAAGGCTGCTTCCCCACTCTGAACTTTAGGGTACAAATGTGGGGGCCTGCATGAAAACTTCTAAGCTTAACTACCAGCTTAGATCTGGTCCGCTGCCACCACTCCCAAAGTGCTAATTCCCTTCCCTGGATAGCCTTGAGAGACTCTTCACCAATTCCCTGGTGAATACAGATCCAACCCCCCTTGGAGTTTAAAACAAGGAGAAATTAACCATCCCCCCTCCTTTCTCCCACCAACTCTTGGTGGATCAAGATCCAACCCCGTTGGATCTAAAATCAAGGAAAAATCAATCAGGTTCTTAAAAAGAAGGCTTTTAATTATAAAAAAAAAAGGTAAAAATCATCTCTGTAAAATCAGGATGGAAACTAACTTTACAGGGTAATGAAACTTAAAGAGCCCAGAGGAATCCCCTCTAGCCTTAGGTTCAAAGTTACAGCAAACAGAGAAAAACACTCTAGCAAAAAGGTACGTTTACAAGTTGAGAAAACAAAGATAAAAACTAACACGCCTTGCCTGGCTGTTTACTTACAAGTTTGAAATATGAGAGACTTGTTCAGAAAGATTTAGAGAGCCTGGATTGATGTCTGGTCCCTCTCAGTCCCAAGAGCAAACAACCACCAAAACAAAGAGCACAAACAAAAGCCTTCCCCCCACCAAGATTTGAAAGTATCTTGTCTCCTTATTGGTCCTTTGGGTCAGGTGCCAGCCAGGTTACTTGAGCTTCTTAACCCTTTACAGGTAAAAGGATTTTGGAGTCTCTGGCCAGGAGGGATTTTATAGTACTGTACACAGGAGGGCTGTTACCCTTCCCTTTATAGTTATGACAAGCTCCAGTACATTTTGTTCCTTTAATATATTTATAAAAGGTGTCCTTGTCCCCTTTAGCCTCTTTTGTTAAGAATTAATTTATTCTGGTTTTGCTACGTTTATCTTTTCTCTGCAAGACTTAATTAACTGTTTTGAATTATTCTTTGGTTGCTTCCCACTTTTCTCTATCCAGATAGAATAGGTTTTTCTTTTAACCACATTGTAATTGTTTTTCTCAGAGGAATTGTAGACTGTACCTTCTTTTTAAGATGCTGTGATGGGGTGCTCAGCACATACCAGCCCTGAAAAGGTTAAGGTGGTACAAATACAGCCACCTAATTTTGTAGGCTGCAGCAGGGAGAGAGTCTGGCTTGATTTGAAAATGACTAATGCCTGCTAAAGCCCCACTGGGAGAGAAGTTGGCTAAAATATAAAGGCAGGAAGCTGGTAGCAGAAAGGGGCTGCAGTGTGGAAAGTGGTACTCATTCTCTGGGCTTAGAGAGGGAAAAGGAGGAAACCCAGGGAGAAAGAGAATCCCTGGGATCCTGGTCCTGAGAGAAGAATTTACCCAGAAGGGTGGAGAACAGAGTCTGTTGGAGGTGGAGTAGGGAGCAGTGAGGTTAGAGGTTGTACAGATCTTAGCTTCTGATTGTAGGGTCCCTGGACTGGAACCCAGAGTAGCAGGTGGGCCTAGGTTCCCCTACAAGTCAATGGGAAGCAGCATAGGGTTGTTGGAGACACTTACCAGCCACCTGGGCTGGAGGGACTTTGATACCCTAAAATGGGATGTTTGACCAGATGTGAGCTGATTCCCCAGAGACAGCCATGAGGAGGTGCCCTAGTGTGAGCGAACCCTCTTGGAGATACCCTACCCACTTTTCAGTTTTAGATTTTAATAGTGCCACCTATTACACCTTATCAACGAGCTGTCTTAATTTCTCAAATTCAGTTGATCTAAAGTCTGTTTGCCTTATGTTGCTGTTTTCTGGGAACCCATCCCTTATTAAGGCAAATTCAAGTAATTTGCCTTCTCTCATACAAAGTGTTCCTCTGTTGGTAAGACACAGAGAGGGTGTCTTCTCCTCTGGGTAGATTCCCTACTTTATGCATCATAATGTTGTCTAACGGATACTGTAATTTAGGAAATTCCTTGACTCTTTGTATGAGGCTGTATTTCTTATTCAAAAGGTGTCGGTGTGGTTTTAAATTCCCTGAGTATGATGTCCTGTGATACCACTCTTACACACTAAGTAGTAGTGAAAGAATGTTTAATTTTTGCTCTCCTTTAGAGCTAGTGGTCTATAGTAGATACCTACTGTTTCAGTTTGTTTCCTTCAGTTTATCGCTACGCAAAGAATTACACCATCATACTTTGTTTTGATCTGTTGCTTGGTGGCATACTATTTTTTTCATGTTACATTACCCCTCAATATTTATCCTTTTCTAACATTAGAATCAAGCAGAGTCTTGCAAGCATTTTTTTAAACATTGACATCATTGTCTAAAAGAAATATGAATATCTCTAAGGATGTCTCTTGGAAGATATTAAGCATTGATTGAACATACAGAGTACTGATAATTTGTGCATATACTTGACTAGATTCAGTGTAAATCAAACAATGTCATATATACAATCAACATGATGCGGACTGATCATTTAGCTCTTCACTGCTCTTAATTACTCCCCCAAAGAAAACTTTCCATCATACAAACGTGTTCATATTCTCAGTCTAATCAGATGTGGTTTTGAATAGAGTTGGGCAAAACTTTTCCAGTGAACCCTTTTTTAGTGAAAAATGGATTTGATGACAAACATTTCATGAATTCATGTCAATTTCACTTAACTGTTTCAGCTGAAAAACAAAACTTAAGAATTAAAAAAACTCAGCATGTTTGTTTTGACATTTTCAAAATGAAACATTCAGATATTCCAACTTGAAAAGACTTTATTTTAATTAAAGGACATTAACAACATAAAGGGAGCTCAAAATCAAAAGAAAGCATTTTGTTTTGGATCAGACAATATCTTGTTTGACTTGAAATTCATTTCAACTTTTTGGTTTGCCAAACATTTTTTTTTAAAAAGTAATTTTGGGTGATCTGAATCTTTTTTTTCGAGAATTGCTAATGAACCCAAGCTATCTGTTTACACAGTTCCAGTTTTGAATAGCTGATAATACATTAGTAGCAGAACAGCTGATTTTCAAGTTTGAATTTCTTTTATAAGTATTTAAGTTTATAAGCATGCCTTTCATGTTTTGAAAAAGTGTAAATATTAGTGCAATTAGCTCTGTCTAGCTCAGTTGGTAATATGAATACAGTGTAAATTACACATTTGCTTCAGAAGTTTGCATATTCAAGTCCTCACCGAAGACTTGCAGTGCTTGATGCTTTGATACATTATGGCTGGCTGCTGATGGTCAGAGATGCCTTTCGCTGACCAATAGGCGCAATTCCAAACTCCCTTATATCCATTTAACACCAGTATAATTCCATTGACTTCAGTGACAGCCTTTGATTTACACAGAATAAGTCAAGTATATGCACATTCCAATTTCAAGATGAAAATAAAGTTCCTGTCACTTTTCAAAAAGTGAATTAAATAGCTCCATTTTCCTCTGTATTCATTCTCTTTCTTAGTAAAACCAGATTAAAATATCCAAGTGTTTTTGTAAGATGCTGTTGAACGTATAAGTCAGCCCTGTTGCATTTGCCATGGTTATTAGGTAAGTTAGTAGGTTATTAGCTAGCTATTGACCTTCGACTGTGTAAATCTGCAGGCATGGATAATTCAATGAATTTAAGGGATTCAGTCTACATAGATTTCAGTCCTCCCGTCCCACCCCCAACACACACACAGATATTGCTGTATGCTTTGGAATCTGTTTTTTCATTTAATAAACGCCAAATTTCTTAGTCCTTCTGGTTTATGAAGATAACCTTCATGAAGCATAAGTCTTTAGCCTGAGTAACTGAAACAATAGCACCAAAGCAAGTGTGAACTCCCTCCCGCCCCACCCTGCCACAGGCTGATCTCAATGGGCTGCTAGATTTGAAGCCTAATTCCAAACACTTTAAATGCAACTTTGTTAATCATTTCTTTGCAGAGTGTTGCGCTAGAAGTATTGGGTATATGAAGTGTGGTGGATGTATGCACACTTGCCAGATTTGAAATAACTTTCTTAGCAACGTGGCAGTGAGTTCTCAACATTCAAATAGACAAATATTATAAAATGCAATTGATTTGTATAGCGTCTCTCTCATAAGCCATATTGCAGATAGCAGTAAAGGGAAAGATACTCACAAATTCAAGTGAAAAGGAAAGATTTAACCTTAAAAAGGGGAAGGTGATTCGGTATCCCAGAAGGAATCGGGGAAAGAATCCAAGATAGATTTGGCAACATAAATAGAAGTGAGATCCAACTACTTAAGAACAGAGCAGAGGAGTAGAGAGGAGGTCAAGATTGGAGAGGCAGAGTGAATTATAGTACTTGGATATATTGTTTAGGCTGGCAATGTAGTGGGAGCTAGTTTATTGAAAATTATGGCAGCACAAGAGCAATTTTTCAATCATATTCTGAAATGAATTGGAAACCAGTAGACGGGAGACTGGAAGTTTGTGATATGCCTCTGTTTTCTGGAGCAAGATATTAGTCTGCCTTCAGTACATAAACTCCCTGAAGTTTAGAGAGTTAAGGATTTAGTTAGAGATGGGCCTGAGCCAAACTCCAGAATCCAAACATCTCTGAGCTTCGGGGGAAATTAGTTCCAAATTCAAACTTTACAGCTTGTACTTGTCTTTAGAAATAAAATGGCAATCCAGAAAGGAATAGCAGTAGTGATGAAATGAATAGTAAATAGATGTTAGGGTCAAGATAAAGACTAATTCTTACATTATTCCATAAATAATCATAAGCCTCAGCAGATCCACTGACAGGGAAATGTGATAGGAAAATGTATGTGTAATATAATGACTGCAAAATATCAGGACTTTCAAGCTAACATATAGTCTGAAGGAGTGTGATTGTGGAGTTGGAGATGTAGGTCAATGAAGTAGTAAAAAGTTGTAGTATACTGTAGCCAGGACCAAACAGTCAAAATAGACAGATCAGGAAGAGTTAAAGGTGACAGAAAGTGATGGCATCCAAGGTAGAAGCCAGAAATGAAATGTCCTAGACAGAGAAGATGGATGGAGAACATGGCCAATGATAGAGCCTTGAGGTATTCAGTAATGGAGAAGGTGTTAGAAAGATGAAAATCCTCCTTCAGAAATAAAAAGGAGAGCTTATGAAAGCAGAATTCAAAAGAGAGTGTAGGAGATGCTTCTTGCTCAAGGCATATGAAGACTACAGAGAGATCAATAGTTCTGAAAGCCTCATTAACAGTAAGTAGGAGGATGACAGATCTGTGATCAGAGGCAAAAGTAGGCCAATAAGAATCTAGAAAAAAAGATTTCACTTAGATCTATTGTATACATTATTGTCCTTTAGAAGTGATGGCAATAGTGGGTTCATGTTGCCATCACCTAATAAACTGCGGGAGTCCTGCCCAGTGGTTTGTGGGATGTGAGATCGTCTGTAAAACATGGACCATCAGTGATGAAGGCAATACAGTTAAATTAATACATCTTACTGTTTGTTAATCAGTGAAACCCTGAGGGCAGGTCATTCAAAATATTCTGTTTTTCAGCTGTGGATTTCAAGATTTTAAAGGCATTGCTTGATGAAACCTCACAATATCCCTAAAAAGAACAGGAGTACTACTCTGAAACACAATATCCCTGTGAGGTAGGCAGATGCTATTGTACCAGTCTTAGATGAAGCAGTGAGAGGTACTGGAGTCTAAGGGTTAGAGAAGAGGAATGAGGGTCAGGAGTCCTGGATTCTCTTCTCCCCAATACTAGTGAGTCATTGTGTGATCATGAGCAATTTCCTTAAAATTACATCTTCTTGTTTTCCATTTTACAGATAAGCAAACTATCACCCTTTGTGTAAAGCACATTGACATCTTCAAATGAAAAGCACCAATCATGTGCAAAGCATTTTTAGTATTTTATATATGGGTGAGGTACAGAGAGTTTGTGATTTACTCAAGGTCATATAATGATGTAGCAACTGAACTCTGTGCAAACCAGGATCCATGAGTCCCAATCATGCTCTTACCAGTTGATAGCACTCCCTGCCAATGATAGCACTCCCTGCCAAAAAAATGGAATAGAAAATTAACAAATCTCTTCTCATATCACAGCAACAGCTGGGAAGCAGAGGGGAGAGGGGGATCCTGACAAATGTCCCCAAAGTTGCTTTCAGATTTCTTATTATTCTTGGTCATTACTTTGCTTTAAACCACTGTAAGGATGCCTCATGAATGACAGAGGTATTAAGTAAAACCGAACTGGATTCTGTGTTATAACTTCAGAGTTATTATCTGATGCATACAGACGGATGGCGATGCATTTGTTCTTAATATTTGAAATCCTAACAGGATTGTCAGTGTTGTGAAGTTGGTTGAACTCTTTGGACTCTACCATATTGTAATTTATACAGTAGAGGCTTTCCATTTAAAAAAATCAACTGCTTTGTTTCATGTTACACAAACTTTGTAATAAGAAGGACGTGACTAATACAATGTGAAATCAAATTGCTTAGAGTTCTCCCCCATTTTTGTATTGCTCTGATTATACTATTTCAGACTGTAAATGTGGAATATAATGAAATTACAAATGTTTTAGCACTTGTGAAAGCAACTAGATTAACAGCCTTCTATACTGAATTCTTCTACTTAGCCAGTCAACATGCAGCAGGTCAAAATCCCCCAACTACACACTGCATTATCCACGTGTTCAGGGTATCCTGAGAGATCAGAGGGCCCTTTTTCGACAATCCACTGAATCACTGTACTCTTAGCTGCCAACAAGGGAGCAGTTAGCAGTTAATGCCAACTACTGTATGAGGTTAGCAGTTAATGCCAACTACTGCTAATAATGGGAAAATTATTTTCCCATTATTAGCAGCTATTCTGACCTTAAAGTTTGGGTCTGAGCTATACTGAGGACGCCTTCTCATTTCACTTAGATCACCAAGCAACAGTGAAATGGTAAGAATTTCCTGTTGCTTCTGACATAGGTCAAATTTTCCACAGTTGATTGCTTCTATAACTCATTACCTATCTCTGAGCCATGATGTGTCCCACAATGCACACTATTAGGAAAAGGTTTTGCTTTTCTTCTGGCTACTTTTACAAGTAGAATTGTAGATCCAGGCATGTTGTTCTCACCTTAGATGACGCCAAAGCTCACCGGTTGGTGATCCCTCCAGGAGTTTATCTCAGCTGGGCTATTCTCTTTCCTCTGTCCCCACTTATTTCTTCCCTATTCCGTCCCCTACTGTGACTAATTAAATTACCTATATGACATGTTCCACTTTCTCTGGCAACTGGCCTGGGAAATCAAATCTGTTACCAAACCTAGGTCTCCTATTTGGCAATGCAATGCTTCTCTGCTGCTGAATCAGGTCAGCTCCCAGAGGGAAAAAAACCCAACAATTTTATATAATTATAATTAACACAGAGTAAATTTAGATAATGCAGATGACACATTTATTGTAAGGACCATCAAGGGAATGGTTTTAAAAGCACTTCACCTTTTCACTGTTTGATTAGTTTACTTGCTGAGCATTCCACGTACATCCGATGTCAAAGTGAAATCACTGTGTGTTCTGTGCTTTTTAAAAAAGACCTCTATGGAATAGTTAACTGGTTGTGTCAAAAATATGTATGGTATGTAATTACCAGTGACCTGTACAGGTCCTCTGCTTCTGAGAATTGAGGGAGGCCAAATGGCTGGATCTGGCATATTGGAGTGTTTTCAATGGATCCCTAATTTCTTTTCCTTCGCTTTTTCCAACTCTTCGGACTTTGATTCCATACAAGACCAAAGTGGTCACACAGAACTAGCACAAGAGTCCTGTTTTTGTTGTATGATCAGAGCAGAAATTTTTGGAAACATACTGAGTATGTGTGGGCTTCAAAATACAGAACTTTTTTGGGAGAGGGACGGGCATAGGAGGATATGAGGGAGAGGAGGAGAGTGTCTTTATAATGGACTCTGTTCTAGATTTAAACTCTGGAACTTCTTGTTCAAAATCCAGATCTGATTTTTGTGGCTACTTTCCTCCTGCTTGAATAATGAATATTACAGATTAGAAGTTGTAGTGTATGCAGTTGTTTGAGTGTTGTACTACACCTCTACCCCGATATAACGCTGTCCTCGGGAGCCAAAAAATCTTACCACGTTATAGGTGAAACCGCGTTATATTGAACTTGCTTTGATCTGCCAGAGTGCGCAGCCCCGCCCCCCCGGAGCACTGCTTTACTACGTTATATCCGAATTCGTGTTATATCGGGGTACAGGTGTATTTGTACTGCACCTCTCCATTCCTAGGGGCCTCCTTTCTGCAGAATGGGGATTGAATGAGGGCCTCCAGAGCTAAAAGCACGAGTCTACACTCGGACTCAAGAGCTGATAGCTGTAATTACCACACTTCTTATGTGGATCAGGTTCAGTGTGGACGCGCCATGAATTGACCAATAGGTTGAATATTTCCTGTGGACAAAGGAAGCTCATCAGTACTTTAGATCCTGGATGACTCCCCATTTACGTGACCGGTACTATCTTATAGAGGAAGGTGATGGTGCAATGATTAGGGCACTAACCGAGGATATGAGATATGGCTCAGTTCCTTGCTCTGCCACAGGCTTCTTGTGGGACAAATCACTGACTCCATGCCTCAGTTCTCCAGCTGTCAAATGGAAAGAATGGTACTTCCTTACCTCAAAGGACTGTTGTGAGGATAAATGCATTAAAGAGTGTGTGATGCTCAGATGCTACAGTAATGGGGGCTATATAATTACCTGGGACTGGTGCTACGGATTGTACTAGGGACCTTTAGAGCTGAAAGCATGGCTCTTTATGTGCTTTAGCCTGGGGGGTAGGTGGAGGTATAACAGATTCTTCTGTAAACTGGGCATGGGGTGGGGGTGGGATTGCATAACACACAGACTGGTAGGCTACAGCGACACTGCTCTGTCATGGAAACTTTACTGTGATCCTTTCTTGTTCTTTCCCATAATCTAAAATAAAAGTAACTTAGACTGAAAGTACATGGTTGTTCTTTGTGTATGGAAAAATATAACAGATGTGTTAGTTGCACTTTTAAACAAAATAATAGTTTGCTAAATTGGAGATCCAAGGGCTAGGTTTTACAGCTAACACCGTATGTAGTTAGAATTTGTGTGACACTCCGTTTTCAGTAGCAGATGGTTTCAAATTTGCTTTTAAATTGCAGCTACTCTTCCAGGTTTTTTAAAGACAACTTTACAGTGTTAATAAATGCTTAGTCATTCATGCTTTTCCCTTCATTCTAAAACATACTTTGAGAGTCTTCTTGGTTAAAAAGATGCACTTTTTTGTGTAAATTTAAAAATCCTTCAGAGCTTTGTATAAACCAAATGCTTGAGACTGAAATCTCTCTTTAGGGCCCCAACATTTTGATCTCTGCAATACACATCAGATGAAGGATGGTTTTGTGGCTAAGACACTAGATTGGGACTCAGCAGATCTGAGTTCACTTCCTGTCTCAGTCACAGACTTCCTGTATGACCTGAGGCAAGTTGTTTAATCTTTGCCTCCATTTCCCATCTGAAAAATGGAGACATTGTCTCCCCCCACTTCCCCTTGGTCTGTTTTCCCAACTTAGATTGTAAGAGGGTGACCAGATAGCAAGTATGAAAAATCGGGACACTTTTATACCATCGGGGTGGTGGTATAGTTGCGTATATAAGACAAAACCCCTAATATCTGGACTGTCCTGGTAATATCCAGATGTCTGGTCACCCTAGATTGTAAGCTCTTTGGTGCAGGAACTGCCTCTGACTGTGTATGTACAGTGCCTAGCTCAATGGGGTCTTGCTCTCAGTTGGAGCAATGTGGCATAACTGTAGTATAACTAACCACAGCATGTCCAGCTCTTCAGGGCAGAAATTGTATCTACCTCGTTGTCTGTAGTGCCTAGCTAGACCAAAGAAATTTTGAACTTGCTCTAAACCTGTTTTCTCCTTTGTTTTCCTCAGCCTGTGACCTGATGACCCTGGGAATCTTAGCCTTAGTGACATCCACTGGTTGTGCCTCAGCCAATGCCCTGCAGTCCCTGACGGATGCCATGCACATCCCACATCTCTTTGTACAGCGCAACTCAGGAGGCTCCCCGCGCACTGCTTGCCACCTAAATCCTAGTCTTGAGGAGGAAGAATACACATTAGCAGCCAGACCGCCTGTCCGCCTCAATGACGTTATGCTGAAACTCGTCACCGAACTTCGATGGCAAAAATTCATAGTATTTTATGACAGTGATTATGGTGAGTGCAATGCATCATTTCAGACACACCACGACATCTCTCTTGTGTTTAGCTAGAAAAGGCGGTGCAGACATACAGTTTTGGGAAACAGTTGTTTGGGCTTGTTGCAGGTTATGAGGAAAATGTTTTGAATGGACATAGATCTGTAGTTTTGAGTGAAAGAATGTTGTGAAAACTAATTCTCAGACAGGCAGCAAAGTCGCTTAGTAACACCCTATCAAGACAGCTGAAGTTTGAATCATCTTACAGGTTTTCAGTAAAATATTAATAAGCTGTTGACATTGATTGGCAGTGTTCATATGGGTATACAATGGAGTACAAGAAGAACTCTACATCAATCCTTTGTAATACGCTTCCTGTCAAAGCTGAGCACAGTTCTCTTTAAAAATTAATTTTCAAAATTTCTATTACTAACTTCTCTATATGGTTCCCCCCACAATTCTGTTTGGAGCATGTATCACAGTGGTACATTTCATGACATTTATAGTAAAGGTTAGAGTTAGCATTTCCCCCGTGTCTGATATGAGTTATATATCTGTCAGCAAAATTTTACTCTGGGCTGAAACTTGGGAAACAGAAATCTTAGCTTGAGCGAATTAGGTATTCCAAAGTCAAAATAAATTAATCTACGTGTTGCTGAACTCTCACATTGCAAAGATAAAAATCTAAGTTTATTATTTTTGCATTCCAGTGATGAAACTATGGCTCCATTTTTTTAAACTGATACTGTATTCACTGCCATCAGCTTGGGATCTGGTCTCTTGAATAGAGAACAGCAGACTTGTTCTGCCTGATTTCAACCCCCTGCAAGCATTTTTGTTTGAAGTTTGACTTGCACATTTTTGGTTTTGTGCCTTAATATGGAGAGAGGGTGGCGGGAGTGGGGAGGAGGGATGGGAAATAATGAGCGGGAAAGAGAAATTTTGTAGTGGTAAACTGTATTAGAAGTATATGGTATAGACTGTATAGTGTGTCCACTTACACCAGCAGAGCTTTCTTGTTCTAGTCCCACTACACAGCACAAGCTTCTTTTTAGCTAGCTGGGGAAAACACAGCTTTTTATTTAATTTAAAAGGAATCACTCTTGGTAAAAATAAAAATGGTTTTAAATTTAGATTTATGTTTTAAAAGGGTTTCTGAGCTCAGGCTAGTTTTGCAAATCTGGGGAACTGCCCCCAGAAACCATTTGTGAGGAAGGTTCACCCATTTCTGAAGGAACAGAATGTGGCCGTTGCTGCTGATTTTGTTCAGAAATTCAATCTAGAGCTCCAAAGCAATATCAGTTCTGTAGAAATGTCTTAGGGGTGGATTCAATATACAGATTTACGTTATACTTCTGAACTTAGATGATCTGTGCCATTCCCCCTCCTCAAGCCCTGTGGCAGCTCCCCCCCGTGCCCTGACGCGCCCCCTTCCCCCGCAGCAGCTCCCCCCCCCCCTTGGCCCAGGGAGCCATGTGGCAGCTCCCCAACCCAGCTCACCTCTGTTCCGCCCCCTCCCTGAGCCCTGCGGCAGCTCCCCACCCTCTCTCTGCCCTGACGCACTTCCCCTGTGGCAGCTCCCCCCCCCCCCACCCTGAGGCGCCTCCCCCGTGGCAGCTCCCACTCCCCGCCCGGGGAGCTGTGCGGTAGCTCCCTATCCCAATTCACCTCTGCTCTGACTCCTCCCCGAGCACGCCGTCGCTGCTCCACTTCTCCCGCCTCCCAGGCTTGCGGCGCCAATCAGCTGTTTGGCGCCACAAACCTGGGAGGGAGAGCAGCAGAGTGGGGCGGCGTGCTCAGGGGAGGAGGCGGAGCAGAGGTGAGCTGGGGCGGGGAGTTCCCCTGCGTGCCGCCCCCCCTTACTTGCTGCAGGTGGCCCTCCCAACGCCCCCCTACCCCAGCTCCAGCTCCTTCCGCCTAAATGCTGACGATGACCAGGGCGGCTGAAGATCCGGCTGATGTGGTCGCTGCTGAAGAAAATGCCGTCCCCCAAATGCTAGTGCCCTAGGTGACCGCCTAGGTCGCCTAATAGGTTGCACTGGCCCTGACCTCCACAAGTATAGGGAGCCACATCTCTGCGGCATCTTCAGTGCAGTGAACAGCATCCCATGAGCTGCTATAAACTGCACTAGCTGGCTTTGGTTCCCATATGTTAGCTGAGGATTGGGCTTTGCTTTCTATCTCTTCTCTGTACACTCTTGGTTGGCCCTGTCATGCTCCCTGCACAGGGGGTGGAGGGAAAGGAAGAGCCAGTTCCAGGCCTGCTTGACACTCCTTTATGCTGGAGGCATACTCAGCTGGGGAGTTATGACAGGTTTCCATTGCCTTCTCTCTGCAGAAAAAAATGAAACCGAGCACACCAGAAAATCTGGTATAGGAGTTTTTTTTTTTTTTTTTTTTTTTTTTTTTTAAGATACCAGTAGGTATTTGCTGGGAAAGGGAGGTGGGAGAGAGTCTGTGGACATGTAGTTGCTAACTTAGTTGGCAGGAAATTACATGAAGAAACTAAAGACTGACTACCACACACCTAATATTGGCTCCTCTGCCATCTGCTTAGTTTCTCACCAGACCTGTGCTTTTGCACTTCCAGCTGACTGACTTCCCAGCTCAGCATTCCTAATTTGACTTCTGAGTCAGGGACTGACCGTGAGGATGCAGGTCACTTGGAGAACATGTCCTTATGATCAAGGAGGGCTTACAAGCACTAGGCATTTGTGATTGATTCCAGTAAACAGTCCTCATCTATGCAGCTTTTGGAAATCATAACTTTTCCCTGAATTAACATTTTCACTTATCCATCTGTAAAACCAACTAGACTCTGCATGTCATCCTTCTAGAAACAGTCAGATTTTCTAAAGACAAAATAATGTTGTCAAGGAATCTGCATAATTAAGAAAACAAAACCTGTGTTTATAACCTCATGGAGAACTTAAAGCTGAAGTCTGTTTACATATTGATTGTCTTCCCCATCACACACTCTTTGCATTGATCTTAAACAAAAATAGTCTAATGTAAAATTGACATGGCAAATATGTACACCAGGGAAGTCAAATGTTTGCCCTTACCTCAACAGGACTCTCTTACAGAGCTGTGGCTAGGATGAAACATGGCTTGTTTGACATTTTTGGCACAAACTTTAGAGAGAGAAACTTCTATGCACAAACTTTGCAGAGTGCAAGATGTTCCTTTCTGGTAGAATGCCCTAAAATCATATTTTTAAACTTGACATGAAATGGAAAGATAGGAGTGAACCTAGCAACTAGAGAGAAAAATTGCTAAATAAAAAAGGCAAAAGCCTGGTTCAATCTGTGATATTTAGGCTGTGTTGAAACTGGAACTTTTAAATGTTGCCATTTTTGTGGGGAAGAAATGAGTAATAGCCTTTTTTAATGTAGTGAAGGGACCTTTCAAAGACCTCCATCTTGAAGGTTGAGACATAAAACCTTTTCTCAATGATACAGTATTCTCCTACTGGGTCATACTGATGAAGGAAAGATCAATTGGCATGTCTCCATATAGCTTTTGTACATTTGTGGAAGGAACATGGGGGTTTTATGTTTTCTCCATAGATAATGTATTTTATGACTCTGCTAACCCTCACTTTTAACAGTACTTTTCTCATGCATAAGAAGTGTGTCATTTTAGGAGAGGCACTGAGAACTAGAAAGCTGCATTTCCTGCAGCCACGTGTGCATAAAAGAAGAAAAGAGGAGCAAACAGAGTAGAATGTACTCTTGAATGTGCACATGCTACTCCTCATTGATACCAGTGGGAATTGTGCCTGCAGAGTTAGGTTTGGAAATTGGTGCACTGTGTTTACGATAGCTTAATAAGAAAACTAAACTAAGTCTCTTCACTTCTGAAGTGTGGCCAGGGCCGGCTCTAACTTTTTTGCCGCCCCAAGCAAAAAAAGCCCCCAAAAACCTGCTCCGCCGTAACAACCCTCCCCCAGTGCTGCTCCGCCGAACCAAAACCAACCCCCCCCGAGCGCCGCCCCGCCGAACCAAAAACAAAGAAACAAAAAAAAAAAACCAGCGCCACNCCCGAGCGCCGCCCCGCCGAACCAAAAACAAAGAAACAAAAAAAAAACCCAGCGCCGCCCCACCAAACCAAAAACAAAGAAACAAAAAAAAAAAACAGTGCCACCCCGCCAAACCAAAACAACCCCCCCGAGCACTGCGACGCCGAACCAAAAACAACCAAAAAACCCCCCTGAGCACCGCCCTGCCGAAACAAAACAAACAAAAAATACCCCCAAGGGCCGCCCTGCCGAAACAAAACAAACAAGCAAAAAAAAAACCTGAGCGCCACCCCAAGATTGGCCACCCCTTACAAGGTGCCGCCCCAAGCACGTGCTGGTGCCTGAAGCCGGACTTGAGTGTGGCTGAGCAGTCTGAGCATAGGCATGGAAGTGAGACAGTGTAAATTCTATCCTAGCTCTGCCACTTACCTGCTCAGTTCTCTCAGGAAGGCCATTCAATCTCTGTATGCTTTAGTTTACCTGTCTGTAAAATGGGTTTTAAAAAAAACAAAATTCTTCCTCACCGGGAGGTTGAGACTTAACTAGTATTTGAAATTCAGTTTGATGCCCTCAGGGGAAAGGCACTGTAGAATTATAAAGTATTAATTGGCAATAATGTAATTATAACCAGATGCATTTACCCAAGAAACCATGGTCATATTAAGCGGACACATTTTTAGGATGATTTTTAGAAGACCAAGATTAATGACCATAATTGGCTTTAATTTACAAAAAAATGGTGTCTGCATTAAGCATGTTAGTGGTTCTACTACTGTGGTCTGTGGAGTTGTTGCCATCTTAATGGAAAAATTTGCAGTAGGAATAAAAGGCAATTGTGGCATGTTGGAACGCTCCAGTTTCATAGGTCAGCGTGTTCGGATTGTATTCTGGGCTGCTTTGTATGCCAGCAAGAAATTTTCTAGCAAGTGTATTTTGTTTGCTTTTTGTTTCTTGGGTTTTACTGGTGTAGATTCATCAATGATCAAATTGTCTGATACCAAAGTTGGCGGGGTAGCGAGCACAGAGGAGAACCTAACCAAACTGTGAGATGACCTCAAGGGGTTCGAGCTGTGGGGATTCATGCAATAAGGGGAGATTTGGCACTAATCAATGTGAAGTGCTGCTGTTAGCAAGAGCAGATAAACAGTGCTATAACTGCCATAGAAAAGTATTGTCACTGGGTGGGAAAGTGGCAGCCAGTGGAGTGTTTTCCTAAATATAGAGTGCAGGGTTGGGTCTACATGCTGCACTGCCAGTACACCACTGATTGACCAAACAGCACCTTTAATATATACTGAATATAACTGATAAGAATCTGCTTGGCTGTGAGGAATATAAAGTCATTCTGTTTCCCAAGAGATGATGAGTAATAGTCGTGTTTTTAGGTTAGTCTTATGATTGGAAAACATTTCTCTCTTGTGCTGTGGTTTCATCTTAAGATCTCTACATTTCCATACACAAACACATTCAAGCAAAACAATTACTCATTTAGGGCTCGAAATTGCCACTGTGCCGGCACTACTCATGCAAAAGGGTGCTGCAGTACTTGGCTCTTAATTCTGTGTGCCAAAAAAGTGACTAATACAGCAGACTGGAAAATGGCAATTATTTTCTATGAACATTTTCAAAAGAAATGTGTATGTGCACACATACATTTTTCTAAAACTTTCATGAACCAAAAATTGTGTGTGGGGGTATGTTTTGGAAGGAGGCAGAGAGAGTTTTCTGAAAAAATGGGAGAAATTTTTGGAAAATAAAAAAAAACCCCTTTTTTGTTTTTGAAAAAAAAATTGGACAAATATTAACTTTTTTTCATAAGAAAAATTCAGCCAACCCTAGCAACTATGTGCCAACTTCCCTCTATGAAAATTATTCCTCCATAAGGGATTGGAAACTAATTGACTTTCCATTTACTAAGTGCCTTTGGGATTCTTTTGGGGTGGGTCAGATTTACCTCCCTCAGGAAAGAGGAATGTAATTTTCAACCCTTAGTTCCAGCTCTAGGGGATCCATTGTAGCTCAGAGCCTGCTGCCATTGGCTTTAAGGACTGCCGCTGTCCCACTATGTAAGTAGAGTTAGAAGAAACCATTGCAGACTCTGAATCTTACAATTGTGTTAGTTTCCCCCCCAGGTGCAGGGAAATGAAAATCTAGCAGAACCCAGCCTTATTCCGTAGCTGTGGAGCCAGAATCCCATGGAAACTCCGTGTAAGTGCTGCTCTGCCTTTCATGCCTCCCTAGCTGAGATATGCAGCATAGACTCTCCTCTGTTCCAGGGAGTGTGGGGGAGGAACATTTAGTTACAGATAAAAAATGGCACCTTAAACATACCTGTTCCACTTTGTGTCTTCGACTCCTGGCTGATATATATACCGATCAGAGTTAAGAATGAGCTGGTTTTTATTCTGCTTCCTCCATCGTTAGCAGAACTGTGTGAATAAATGCCTTTTATTTGGTTTGCTGGCAGTTCTGAAAAATATGGAGGGAAAATCCTTTCAGGTCAACCCAAAACAAAATTTGTGAAATCTTTGAACTGAAAAGGTGGGGAAAATCATTATATGGGTGAAAATAAACATTTTGTCTCAAAACTAAATATTTCAGTTCAATTTTCCAGCATTTTTAATGTTTCTAAAATGGAATTGAAGGGAATTTCATGAGTCATTTTGCACTGAAAAATCAACTTTTCCATTTATTTTCTGAATTTACCTTTTTTTGACTGAAACAATCCAGCAAAATGCTTGTCAAAACAAATCAGTATTTTTATCCCCTGCCCCTCAAAAAGGCCAAAAAATACCACACAGCTCTAATTATCAATTAAGTTGTTAGCCAGTTGTGTCTACAAATCCCTGTTATTACTGCTGAAGATGTCAGGAGCAGATAGAACAGAGCTTGTCTTTTTCTCCCCTTCAGATCCCATGCTGAGTTTGTAATACTGACAGAGAAAAAAATTAACCTTTTGACTTCTTCTAAATTGAGCAAATTTGATATGGAAGCCATTGAAGAAATGGTATTTTGTGTTCCCACATTTATTCTCTAAATCACTTTTCTGATTGTAACAGCACTTAATGTAACTGGATTACGTAAATTAAGAGTGGATTTTTGTCATTTGTTGGTATTTTTTATTTAGTAATGCATTACAATACATAACACTGAATGTAATTAAATAAAATGTCATTTCATACTATTACTTGTAAATTAATTTTTAGTAGTACATTCTTAAGTAATATAAATATTCATTTAATTATGAACAGATATTAGAAATCAGAAGGAATTATCCTTCCATGTGTGGCATTGCATACCTGGCCAGGTGAGAAGTTGGTGGAGGTTACTTCTTTCACTAAAGCATTAACTACTGGACACTGCCAGAAGCAGCAGCATAGAAACATAGGGATCAAAGAGTACTTGAAAAGTCATCTAGCCCAATCCCCTGTGCTGAGCCAGGACCAAGTAAACCTAGACTATCACTGACAGGTGTTTGTCCAACCTGTTCTTAACAACCTCCAATGACAGGGATGCCACAACTTGTGTCGGAAGCCTATTCCAGTGCTTAACTAGCCTTACAGACAGGGAGAACAATTGATCACCATCCTCTAACAGCCCTTAACATATCTGAAGACTGTTATTAGGTTCACCCTCGTCCCAAACTTCTTTTCTTAAGGCTAATCATATCTAGATTTTTTTTTAACCTTTCCTCGTAGGTAAGGTTTCCTAAAACTTTCATAATTTTTGTTGCTTTCCGCTGGACTATCTCCAACTGGTCCACATCTTTCCTTAAGTGTGGCACCAAGAACTAGAGACAATACTCCAGCTGAGGCCTCACCAGTGCCAACCAGGGTGGGACAGTTATGTCCCGTCTCCTACATCTGACACTCCTGTAAATACACCTGTGACAGAGTGCAGGGTGCAAACAGGTGAGCCTGTACTCTGAGCACTCAGATATTAATTAGTTCTCCTGGAGAAAACTGATGGGGGTAGTCAGTCAGCCTGGCTGGCTGAGCCAATTACCCCATCAACAGGGGACTGATAAGAAGAGGTACAGGAAGGCAATGGAAAGGGGAGAGAGGGAAGAACAGCCTTTTTTCATTTGCGGAGCCCTAAAAAATTTTGAATGGAGTGCAGACCCCTTTGGAAATCTTAGACAGGCTGTGGACCCACAGGTTGAAAACCACTTTCTTAGGCCAATTTGCTTGGACTTTGAAAGGAGTTAAACATCTAAAATATGATGGTTGAGGTCTCACTAGAGAGCGTAGACTTAAGCAAGATAACATACAATTGTTTGTATTTCCCCTTTTGTTTCTTTTCTACAATCTTTGAAATGAAATCTCACTTCTTATCCTCTTAACTCTGGGATGGGGAGGAGGAGGCGTTCTTCAAGTGATGATCCTTATATGTATTCCAAATGTGGGTGCACATGCGCCAGAGCCAGAAGTTTTTCAGCTGCAGAGTCCATTGACTCATGCGGTCATCTTACTTTTCCTATAGCCTCACATGGAGCATGTGGCGACAGTGTGGGGCAACGCACCCTCAGTTCCCTCTTACCGCATGGTCGGCATCAGAATCCTCTCTTGGTGCTCATAACTGCTATGAGAAAGACAGTTATAAACAGGTTCAGTCAGGTGAGATGTCGTGTGATGACCCCACAGGGCCACCCATATAGACAGGGGCAAGGTGAAGTGGAAGCAAGACTTGCCGGCACTGCCAGCTCCCGCGATGACTGAGGGTTACGATAGCCTGCCAGTGCACGATCCTCATCCATGGCAGGATTCTCCAGGCTCTGCTCCACATACTCCTCCTCAGTTCAGTGGACAATGGAATCTGCCCTGGAAAGCGGGCCGATGGATCCACTGATCCCACCTCAAACTGCTGTACGCACCCCTGCGGATGCCCAGACCAGTGGAAGAGTCGCTCCTTCTGAGCTGTGACCTGTCTCCACTGGTTGTGGTACTGCCCACACTGACAGCTCTGCCATTTCCAGAAGCTTATTCAGACTCAGAGGGCTTCTTAGCAGAAGAGCCACCCTTTTCCCCATTCTCCCAGCGTATTGTGACTTCTGGGTGCACTCACCTTTTCTGATGCACTACACGCCGGGCCCGCTTGGGTAGTACCCCTATCTTTGGGGCCCATAGTACAGGACCCAGGGCAGCAGGGCCCACGTGGGACCCTTATTGCTGGCCATACTCACCATCAGTGGCCTTATATCAGTCCACCCATCCCCCCCCCGGCTGGCACCTTTGCTTGGTAGCTTGGCATTCTGTTTAGCTGGGTTGTGAGGGAGAAAGAGATGCATCATCCATAGGCACATTGAGAGATTTTCACCGAGGTGATTAACAATACTTTCATTTGGCCATTTTAGTTTCTCCTCTCACGGAACGGAACTCCTGATCTATGGGTCTTTAGACAAAGTGAACCATTTTATTATTGTCTTTACTTCCTAGGTGGATCCTATTTGGGGATAAACAGAGGAGAATACCTTTTCTTCTACTTTGAGGGCCAGAAGGAGTCAGTGGTTATTAATCATTCAAGGTATATCTATTATATATCCCACACACTATGAATCTCTCCCTGTCCTCCACTGCTGCATTTGAACTTAACTGAGATGCTGTGAATACTGCCTGGACTAAATGTTCAGGCTATGCCAGTCCATAGCTCTAAAATGCAATACAATTGTGCAACTTCTCATGATGCAGGGAACTTCTATAAATAATGTCTCTATCTGCAACACACTCCGCCCTATGCTGGGTTCTTGCAGCTCATGGTAGATGGGGCTGGAGTAAGTCCTATGTGGAACTCAGGAAAGAGCTGTTTCTTGGAATTAACCCTCCTTCCTACACACACCTACATAAAAATGGATTGGCCAAGGTGGGGATGTACTTGTGCCAGAATGCTGGAGAATAGCCCTGCTTGGTCTTTTGCCTTTAGCTGACAAAAGGTGCGGTATGGCTCCTCCTGCACCCTCTTCATTCTCACCCTTTGTCCTGTGCTTGTGATGAGGTTCTTCAGCCTAATGGCCCCCTTGTCTTTGCTGTGTCTAAGCTCAGCACAAAGCTGCATGTTTCTTGGCCTCCTTCAGTGTTTTTCTGTGGTGGAGGACTAAGAGTCTGCCTGGGAATATCCCCTCCCCTCCCCCTACTCATGCCAAGGTATCAAAGGAACTCAAAACATTTTCCCTCTTCCCTTTCTGATCCCATGAGCACATCTGAGTGGACACACTGCACGGGTAGCACTATTAGTCTTTGTCTTCTCCAAGAAGGGGGCAAGATTGGGCTGTCCCTTGAGGACAAAGTTCATGGAATGCCAGTGTGCAAGGTGATAGACCTATAAGTGCTAAAGTGACCTTGAATATGTTGAATGCACATTAAGTATACACTTTTCCCATCCCAGTGTTGAGATTTACATATGTAACTCATTGGCATTTTTATTATTATCATGCACTATAAATACACACACAAAGATGGGGATGCTACCTGTGTAAGTTTACATGCAGAACTGCAACTTTATTAGACAGAATTACAATTTTCTTAGCACTCAGGAACCAGGAAATTACAATGTTAATTACCTTCAAATGTAAAATCATAATAAAGTTTATTCTGAAAAGATAGGTGGAAGTTTCAAATAATGTGCATTGCAGTGATCTGCATGTGATTTAAAAATGTAAAAATTCTGTATAACAACAACTTAAAAACAACTAGAGCTGTAAGAAAGCTTTGCAATGAAAATGTAAGAATTTTTGGATTTTGTATTATCAAGATTAAAAAAGGAAAAACTTGTATCCACCCTAAAAGAAAATGAAAAAGGGTAAAAAAACCCTGATCATTATTATTTATAATATGTATTTGTGTTGCAGCTAGTACCCCTTGTCATGAATCAGGACTCCATTGTATTAGGCGTAGTGCAAATGACATCTGCAAGCAAAGAAGGATTTTGCAGTGTGTCCAAAAAATTTAATGAGTCTGGCTATGTGGAGCAAGGAGGGACATGAATTCCAGTCAGGGAATTCTGCTTCCATTTATATTGAGAGTGCCAACCTGAACATTTTTTGCTGTTTTGCAATTCAGTCAGCATGGTGCAGGGAGAGACTGCCTCTGGTAATTGGACCCCAAACCATCTAGACTTGTATAGGTTAAGATCAGAACCTTGAACTCCAGCCAGAACCTTCCAGAAGCTAGTACAGCTGTTGGAGTTATGGGTTGCTGGTGTTTATATGCTTATATGAAACACTATGCCACAGACTTGACATTAAACACTTTTAGGAGTTTCTCTGACTCCTATAGTGTTTGAACACCTCGGAATCTTTTTAACGCATCACCCCTGTGAACTAGGGAAGTGCTATTATCCTCATTTCCACATGAACTCAGGATAATAGCAGCTGAGATCACTGGTAGGCTAAGTGACATAAATGATCTGGAAAAAGGGCTAAACAGTGGGGTGGTGGTAACATTTGTAGATGATCCAAAATTACTCAAAGTTCAGTCCAAAGCACACTGAAGAGTTACAAAGGGTTTTCAGAAGATTGGATGACTGGGGAACCCTGGCAGATTAACTTAATTGTTGATAAATGCAAAGTAATGTGTATTGGAATATATAATCCCAACTATACATACACAATGATGAGGTCTAAATTAGTTGCTACCACTCAAGAAAGATCTTGGAGTCATTGTGGAGAGTTCTCTGAAAACATCCGCTCACTGTGCAGTGGCAGTCAAAAACGACAATGACGTTAGGACCATTAGGAAAGGGATAGCTAGTAAGACAGAAAATATCATAATGCTACTATATAAATCTATGATATACCCACACCTCGAGTATTTTGTGCAGTTCTCATTGCCCCATCTCAAAAAAGCTATATTAGAATTGGAAAAAGTACAGAGAAGGGCAACAAAAATGCTTAGAAGAGTATCAGGGGGTAGCCGTGTTAGTCTGTATCTACAAAAACAACAAAGAGTCTGGTGGCACCTTAAAGACTAACAGATTTATTTGGGCATAAGCTTTCGTGAGTAAAAACCTCACTTCTTCGGATGCACCCCTAAAAATGCTTAGGGGTATGGAACAGCTTCCAAATGAGGAGAGATGAAAAAGATTGGGACTTTGCAGCTTGAAAAAGAGAGAACTAAGTGGAGGGGATATGATAAGTCTATAAAATAATAAATGATGTGGAGAAAGTGAATAAGGAGTTATTATTTACTCCTTCATGTAACACAAAAACCAGGGATCATCCAATGAAATTAATAGGCAGCAGGTTTAAAACAAATATAAGGAAGTACTTCTTCACACAACACAGTCAACCTGTGGAACTCATTGCCAGGTGATATTGTGAAGCCAAAAGTATTATTGAGTTCAAAAAAAGAATTGGATCGGTCCATCAATGGATATTACACGAGATGGTCCATTCTCTGGTGTCCCTAAACCTCTGACTGACAGATGCTAGAATTGGATGACGGGGTATGGATTGATCACTCAATAATTGCCCTGTTCATTCTCTCTAAAGCATGTGGCATTGGCCACTGCTGGAAGACAGGATACTGGGCTATTTGGACCATTGGTCTGATCCATTCTTATTACTTGCTTCAACCTCATCTGTTGCAGAGCAGGGACTTGAACCTAGGTTTCCCAAGTCCTCGGCTATGTCCTAAATAGCCGTAGCTACTGGACCATCCTTTTTTCCCCAAAATCATGTAAAGCTCTTACTGACCAACTGTGTGCCTCAAACCAGTTTATTTTATTTTTGGGGGGTGGAGGTGTGTGACATTCTAAATTTAGGGGAGGTGAACCAAAAACTTCTAGCTCTGGAAAGGCTATTGAGACGGCAGACTTTAACATTGTCTTTTTTTAAACAAAACAAATCAGTAAACCTATTTTAATTTTTTGAGGTTTGTATTGCACCCTTTAAGCCCTTGACAGTTGGGATTTGTGGTAAAGAAGATGCCTAATTTTACAGGTGGAGGGCTAGAAGAAAAAGAGAATTAAATCCCAGTATTCCAAATTAATGTTGATGAGACCTTTATGCAGCACATCATTTTATATTTGTCTAATCTATAATATATAGGTCCAATACAACTTACTTAATGAAATATAAAGCCAGATTGCAGTGCCTTTGCTCATGCTGAATAATACTTTAAACTACAAATTGTCCCATTGAAGTCCACTTGTATACAACTTTAAACATGGATTCTGCAGTTGCAAGCTTAAACAGGAGTTTCAAATTAGCATTAACGTTTCAAGCAGAAGTGTGTTGTCCATGACTGGACAGAATCTTCCTAAAATAAATTATTTCAGGCTCTATATAGGAGAACTAGAAATATTAGACTGAAGCTGTTTTTAAAAGGGTGTGTGGGTCGGGGAGCTTCACAATGTTGATTCTCCAAAGTTAGAGCCCCTGAAATGTAAGCTGGATGACTGAGTTTCAGTGGAGGGTGATCTAATATGCATCCTATAATTATAACATTAGTTTAAACTGAAGCAATGCATTTTTTCATATGAAATGAGCAAATGTGTTTAGTTTAATTGCTGGGAAAAATTTTAAGCACAAAGAAATCCTTTGGATACAGGAGATACTATTTTTGTTATCTCTCTCCATTTGGTAATGAAGGTCCAGATTACCCCTTTCTACAGAAAACACATAGAGTTGGGAGGGGAGCTTGGCAGGGAGGTGGGGTAGAGAGAGAGAGGAACACTGGCAGGTTCCCTCTCACAAGAGTTTCCTTTAAATAATTCCCCCTGATGGGGACCCAGATTTTTGGAGGCTGTGGTGCATCCCAGCCCACCAACGATATGCAGGGAAAAGAACAATCTGCACAGATGCCCCTTGGCTGCAGTCCCTCCTCTCCCATTCAGCAATAGGAGTTGCACAGCTTGTGGCCAGATTACCCTCCTGCTGTGCAGTAGCACACTTGGGAAGTGGGGACCTAGAGAGTGCTAATTCAGCTCTGAGCTATATTACTGCTGGCCTGAATTTCACTTATTCCTGGTGCCATGGAGAGCAGCATCTCCCCTGACTCACCTTCTGCCATTCTTGGCTTGTCCACCAAAAGTTGGTAGAACTCTACCCCTGACAGAATTCCATTGGAAGGTCATCAGTGCAGGGTGAGGGGCGTGGGGGAATTGTACTGTGGCCAGAAGAGTCCTCCACACAGATCTTTCTATGTATAATAGAAGAGAGTCCACTTTGCCCCAATTTATTAATCTCCACTGTATATTGGGCTGTGTCCTGATGGCTTCACTCAGTCCTTACACAGGCTATACTCTTGCTGAAGTCAATAGCAGTTTTAATTATGCAAAGTCTTCAGGATTTGGCCCATTGATTTTACTAGTCGACATCAAACGTTAATGTACGCTGGAGTTAAATTCTAGTTTAGCATCCAAAAAACTATGTTGTAACAGCAGGAGAACTTTGTAAAGGAAAAGTGTAAGCTCCCATCAGAGCCAATACTGTACTTCTCCTTTATCACCTTCAATCCTACAAATGATGGAATCTTGGAAGAAAAGAGCCCTGTCTCCTCTATTTATATTCCTGGTAGGAATATGAATCCTCCTCCTTTGGACAAGTAATGAGAGGTCCAATCATAGCAATATACCCAGGAACTTATGCAGTATGAGCATCAGCACGACTGGTTTCAGAGTGGTAGCTGTGTTAGTCTGTATCAGCAAAAACGAGGAGTCCTTGTTAGTCTCTAAAGGTGCCACAAGTACATGACTGGATATTCTGTGAGGCACTTTCAGTGCAAGAGAAATCCTGCTGGCTGATTGCGCAGTAGGGTGTGTTTTATTGCTACATTATGCAGGGCCGCCCAGAGGATTCAGGAGGTCTGGGGTCTTCGGCATTAGGGGGCCACTGCCGCCGAAGACCCGGAGCGGAAGAAGCTGCAGGGGCCCGGGCCTCGCGAGAGTTTTCCAGGGCCCCCGGAGCGAGTGAAGGATCCCGCTCCAGGGGCCCCGAAAAACTCCCATGGGGGCCCCTGCGGAGCCCGGGGCCTGGGGCAAATTGCCCCACTTGCCGCCCCCCCGCCTCCCGCTCTGGGCGGCCCTGACATTATGTTAGAACCGTGTTGTTCAATGTTAATGGTGTGCAGTTGTTCTTCCTCTGGATGGCAGCATATGAGTTCACCAGACTCTTGTGAAAACCACAGATATTTCCCCTCAAACAAACAGTTGTGTTGAAGGTGCATCCCCTGTCACTTTAGCCATCTGTATGTGCTAGATGACTGTGTGTGCCATACCTTCTTAACATCCCCAATACACATAGTGCTACGGTGGTTGTTCATCTCTTCCCCAGACCTCCACCTTGTGCACCTGAGAAGGCGTAGGCAGGATTTAGCTCTAATTAAATGGAACAATAGATTATAATATTAATACAACATTGTGTGCATTGCTAATAGCAATACCCCTAGAGAAAAGAAATAGGAAAAACAGGAGGTGATGCAATGAAAACACGGAAGTCAGAGAAAGATGGACATTTGAAATGCACTTTCATTGGTGGATTACTAGAATTTAGGGCTGTCAATTAATCGCAGTTAACTCACGCAATTAACTCAAAAAATTAATCACGATTAAAAAAGTTAATTGTGATTAATCAAATTTGTAACTGAACTTCTTGAGGGAGAATTGCATGTCTCCTGCTCTGTTTTAGCTGCATTCTGCCATATATTTCATGTTATAGCAGTTTCTGATGATGACCCAGCTCACGTTTTCGTTTTAAGCACACTTTCACTGCAAATTTGACAAAATGCAAAAAAAGATACCAATGTGAAATTTCTAAAGATAGCTACATCACTCGACCCAAGATTTAAGAATTTGAAGTGCCTTCCAAAATCTGAGAGGGCTGAGGTGTGGAGCATGTTTTCAGAAGTCTTAAAAGAGCTTTGGATTGCTATCGAGCAGAACCCATCATCAACATGGATGCATGTCCTCTGGAATAGTTATTGAAGCATGAAGGGACATATGAATCTTTAGTGCATCTGGCATTTAAATATCTTGCAACACCAGCTACAACAGTGCCATGCAAACGCCTGTTTTCACTTTCAGAAGCAGGGAGCATTATCTTCTGCAAATGTAAACAAACTTGTTGGTCTGAGCGATTGGCTGAACAAGAAGTAGGACTGATTGGACTTTTAGGCTCTAAAGTTTTACATTGATGTATTTTTGAATGCAGATTTTTTAGTACATAATTCTACGTTTGTAAGTTGAACTTTAATGAGTTCTCTTTAAAGACATTGCACGACAGTACTTGTATTAGGTGAATAGAAAAATACTATTTCTTTTGTTTTTTTACAGTGCAAATATTTGTAATAAAAATATCAAGTGAACACTGTACACCTTGTATTCTGTGTTGTAATTGAAATAAATGCATTTGAAAATATAGAAAACATCCAAAATATTTAAATAAATGGTATTCTATTATTGTTTAACAGCACGATTATTCGTGATTAAAAAAATCAATCGCTTTAAAAGCCCTACTAGAATTGACTGAAAAACTGATGATGATTTTAGCCTCTCTCTGTGATCTTGATATGTTTGAAAGCAGATTGCAATTTGTTGAATTTATTCAACTAATTATTTTAGTGAAATTCTTATTTTACTCAGTGACTTGGTCATGAACAGCCTGCTCTGAGAATTTAGTATTTCTTTGAAATTGTCCATCAGATCCTCTTGTTTCTGTTCTCTGATTGGATGAAAGTAAATCTCTTGCAGTCAGGAAGAGGAAGCCACAGGGAACTTTGATCCCCTAAGGGAGAGAAAGTATTTAAACTGGATTAGGAAACTGTAGAAAACATTCAACTGCTATCTTTGTGGGCTCTGAGCCTTGCTTGAGGTATCCTTCTTAGCAAAGTTTGGCTACTATTAGATTAATTGGCAGAGTGCAGCTGTTAAATTTTATTTTTCTGTTGTCTTTGACAGAAGGTAGTTTTATGAGCATGCATGGCCCTAGCTGTGATGGGGGTGACCAGATCCTTGTCTGGCTCCTTTTATTTACCTCTGTGTTAGGGCTCCAGTGGGAAATTTGTGAATTTTGTTTTCCTGTTCTCCCAAGCAGTGAACCCTTGCCACATACCGCAAAATTCATTTCTGGTGTGAATACTGATGAGTGAGAAGTTAGTGAACTATCTACGAAGACTTGACTCACTACCATGAATATTCAGAGGAGTCAAACTTGATACTTCTAATGTTCATGGAATTCAAATACAAACAAGGAGCAAGAATGGCCTAAACAATTTGATTTAAAAAAATTGAGTCTACAAAGTAACTCCTCACTTAACATTGTAGTTATGTTCCTGAAAAATGCAACTTTAAGTGAAACAATGTTAAACTAATCCAATTTTCCCCATAAGATTTAATGTAAATGTTAAGTTCCGAGGAAATTTTTTTGGGGCAGACAAAAGGCATTATACTGTATACTGGTTGGGAAGTGCCCCTGGCTTATCCCACACAGGCACAGCCTGCTGCAGGCAAGGACACTAGGAAGCATCTTTGCAGCAGCAGCGGCAGCTTCCCCAGAGAACAGGCTTGGATTTTGCCAGGAATGCTCCAGGCCCGCTTCTTCCTGTCCCTGCTCCACCCCAGGCCCACCTCTTCCCACCCCCACTCCACCTCCTCTCCGGAGCATGCCACATCCCTCCCCCACCAAGTCCTAAGCGCTGCCAAACAGCTGTTTAGCAGCACTTAGGATTTTCTGGGAGGGAGGGTGAGGAGTGGAGACGTGGGGCTTCCCTGCTCCTCCCCCTCCCTCCCAGCACTTCACGCTTAGGACTTTCTGCATCTCCGCTCCTCCCCCTCCCTCCCAGAAAGTCCTAAGCACCGCCAAACAGCTGTTTAGGGGAAGCACTGGGAGGGAGAGGGAGGAGGCGGAGAAGCGGAACTTGTGCAATGCTCCCTTGTAAAGTCACTGCTCTTCCAAAGAATCTTACAAGCAGGCAGCCAAATGACATTATAAGTGAGCATTGCACAACTTTAAACAAGCATGTTCCCTAATTGAACAGGGACTTGACATTGAAACAACGTTAAATGGGACAACGTTAAATAAGGAGTTACTGTATATTCATGGGAATGTTGTTTTTCAGTATATACAGTTCTTGGGTTTACATACCTGGTAAGGCTGAATGTCCAAATATATGGAATATGATCTCAAAGTGCACAGAAATATAAATGACAGCCAGTAGAGTTGAAACCAGAACTCTCAATCTCCTGGCTCCTGCTTCCCAATTCAGTGCTCCTTCCCCTAGATTACAAGATACACAGTCACACATACTCTCCTGTCTTGGTGGAATAGGCAGCCTGATTCAGCTAAAGCGGAATGGTCTCAAAATCCAGTAAACTTGCAAAGTGTGAATGGGAGCAAAAAAACCCATAATGGGGATTTAAAATACTATACAAGGAGCGGAACTGGAGCAGCAGCGGTGTATAGTGCTTCTCTTTCCTTGGGAGTCCATAAGAACACCTCCAAGTCAATCCCAGCATTAATTAGAGGTATGTTGGGTACCAGGGCAGGACCAAGGAGCAACTGTTCTATTCATTGTGTTCCCCTGCATGAATGCTGTCTTTATGATAAGATTCCATAGAGAAGTAAATTTTCCTAGAAGCTATACAAACTTTGGAGCCACATCGTCCTCACCACATGAGGAAAGGAGAAGTGGTCTGTGCCCCATGATAGAAGAGGAGCCTGCACTGGAAAGGGGCTGACTCTCTTCCTGGGATCTGCAGGGTTGAAAGCACAAGTGACCCGAAGATCCCTGGTTTCCACTAGTTCAAAGGGCCAAGCCTTCTGCTTCGTCTGTGGGCTGGTAAACCGTATTCCATAGTAAGGAGTATTCAGTAGGAATTCTGTAATATTCACTTCTCCACTCTCTGAGACCTGCAGGTTTCACAATAGGGCTTCAAGTTACTTTGCAAAAGCTGTTCCACAAAGCAAGGTTTCAAAAGTATCTCTTATGGCCACTAGTCTTAAGATCCCACAGGTACATGCATCTCCCTGTATGGGAAGATCCAGTCAGGTTTCCCAGCACTGATTTGTGGATGTGTGGTCTGCTGTAGTACTCCCTGATTAGATTGTCTGGTCATAGTTTGTATTAAGTTTCCATCTATAAATGGTTTCTATTCTAAATAGGTTCTTATATCACATTCATCACCATAGTATTTGAGCATCCGATAATGATTAATAAATGATTGATGTTATAAATGTTAGACATGACTAACTATGCATTACAGATGGTTATAATAGCATCAAAAGAAGCTATTACAGATATTTGACCTTTGGGCTCTTAATTTGTCTTGCTACATACACTAGCACGTTATTAGAAAGATGGGAGCAAAATGAGTTTGGGTGACAGTGCACTGCAAATGGTGGCAGTGCTACAACAGGAACTTTGCCTCAATGTCAGGAGAAGCTAATGGAGTCAGCATATCCTCTCACCTGTGACGAGGGGCGTCATTTAGGAGGAAAATTCTCTGTGATGGAACATTTGCCCTTACATTTTATCATTAAACCTTTCCCTCTCTCTCTCCCCTATGTTCAGTGTCTTACTGTGCTTATTTGATTAACCCTGCAAGCCTACCTGTAAATATATTTTAAGCAAACATCACCACCCTGTAATTATTGTCAGCCTGGATTTCCCCAAATGTTTCCTTAGCTGAAATTACAAGCATATAGTTCTGAGAGTGTGGTGAAGTGTTTTGCTTGCATATGTTTTGGATAACTTCACAGTTTTTCCCACCATGCCAGAGGGGAGCTAGAGAGTGAGTTTCTCTCCTCTTCCTGCCCCTCCCCCCACCATCTTCCTAACCCTACATTCATAGAAAATGAGGATCTTTACTGCTCATAGTAAGGCACGTGCTCCCTGCTCAAAGTGGGGATAACTATTCCTCCAGATTGTTCTTTAGTGGAGAAGTGATTAGGGAAAGACACATTTTCAATACTGTTGTCCCACCCAACACCATCTCCCTGACTGGGGTTGATAAGGGTATTCAGAGACACTCCTTCCTCTGGCCATGTAAGCCTTTTTAAAATTTCTCCCCTGAGCAGCAGTTATGCTCAGTGCATCCATCCAGTGTCACATCGCAAGTGGGCTGTGAGGAATCTGCAGTCTCTCTGCAGATTCCTCACAGGAATCTGGAGGGCCCTTTCTTAGCAGCTAGCAATACTTTTGCTATCTTGGACAGTATAACATACCCCTTTCACTACTGATCTTGCCTAGCATCTTCTGGCTGTGACAGAAGAAAGTAGTGGCATTTGTGTGAATTCTGACATTTCAAAGGTGATGCCCCCAGGTGTGGTTTTTGCCTGAAAAGAGCAGTGAGGAGATTAGCTCATCAATAATCATATAGATAGATAGATAGATAGAATGTTTTGGTTTTGTAGAGTGAGTGTTTAAGCTACTCAGTGCCTCTTAGAGCTTTTTGCTTCAGAAATGATTTCAGTCTTTTAGAACACACTGCTAGCAGGAAAAATTCATTAACCGTAAATGCAAGTGTCAAGAGCGAAAAGTACAAAGTTAGCGGGATTTGTCTGCCTGTCTTTATGGACTTAACTGACATAATAAAGATGATAAAGGGACTTAATTTCACCTACTCAGCAACTTCAATGCAGCACATAAAAAAATAAACAAACTGGAAGGATTAATAAAGCTAGCAGTGTTGCAGGGTTTTTTTGTATTAGATTAAGATTTATTTTATTTTGTTTGCGCCACTGCAGATTAAAGTAATTTAAATCAGTTTGGTTTAAATTAAAAAAAGTGTAAAAGAGGAAAACTATGTAACTGTTTCTTCCAGTGAGAGTTTGTTCCTTGATCATACAAGCAATGGATACATGTGAGTAATTTTAAGTAGCCTCCTTCAACTCAGCGCATAAGTGGGTGATTGCAGGATTAGGTTTGAGGTTGTCTGGCTCAATTTGAAATCATGAAGATGGGTTCAAGTTCTAATGCAGCCACAAAATATCCTCAAATGCATTTGTTTCTGAACATAGGAACCATGATTGATGTAATGTGACCTGATGCTGCACAAGTAAAGTTAGTGGGAACAGTCCAAACACTTGGGCTTGTCGTAGAGTGGGATGTAGGTGGTCAGATCTAGTGGTAAAAGCAATGGTGGTCATGTCTAGTGGTCAGAGTTGGAGATAGTGTCAGGAATCAAGCCAAGGTTGGAGCTGGAGTCAGTAGCTGGGGCTTAGAAGCAGGGATCTAGAACAAGGCAGAGCTCAGGCAAGAAGGCAGGGTCTGATGTAGCAGCTCACTAGGGATTCACCTAGTTGCTCAGACAACTTCCTGTGCCACCTCCTGGCTTAAATAGTGAGTCTGAGCCAACTGGAGAGATCAGACATCTCCTCCGAGTGGGAGCTTCGTGGGCATTGCCTTACGTGAGCTCCCTGCTGGTTCCAGTGAGCTGCTGGGTGGTGGCTAAAATCTGAGACTGCTGCGGACCTGTGTTTGAGATCTGCAGTCCCTCAGAGTGCTTATCTTTTGGTTGGATAGCAGGACTAGTCCCATCTTAAAGGGAAGCAAGTCTATAAGTGTTTGCAGGATGGAAACAGGTAAACGTTTGAGGATTGGCTGGTCCAATGGCTTAATTTTAACATTTGTTTCAGTTTTTTTTCTTGTTAGTTTACCATCTACACTCTTTGGGGGGAAAACCTTATGTTTATTGTGGAAAATATCAGGGAATATATAAATAATCTCTTATATCCTCAATGTTAAGAAGATTTGTCTTTTGTAAAAAGTAATAGATTTAGGATGAAGTAAACAAGAATATCCTCTGTCTAAAACAGTTGTCTGCATCCAGAGATGTGACAATGATAGTGTGGTGTACTGATACAACATTTTGGACCTGGATGTACACTATTGCTTTAATTTCTCTTTCACGTTTTATGGGGGTTCCATTTCCTCTGCTTTGGATTTCATGGATTTCACTGTGCTGAAATCACACCATTCCCATGTAGATATGAGGTAAACTAAGATTCTCATGTTGTGGAAGAATGGGCCCCTACCACTTGAGCTAAAGGAACTCCTCCATTAACTGTTATGAATACAGAAATTGACTGCAGTTTTACAGTTCTGACTCGATCCAGAAGAGGACAGTGGTGCACATTATTCAATTCACTACAGCATTATACATATTGCCATTGGGTATAAAATA
Organism: Trachemys scripta elegans; assembly: GCF_013100865.1. Lineage (NCBI taxonomy): Eukaryota > Metazoa > Chordata > Testudines > Emydidae > Trachemys > Trachemys scripta. Next base: position 74,666,416 of record NC_048304.1, read on the forward strand.
TTAACATAATTTAGAAAAAGAAAAACAATTAGATGCTTGATTCTTAATACCAATAAATATCTAAGTGTTAAAACATAGACTAACAGGAAACCCCACTGAGGATTCTAATATGGTCCTTTGGAAAACATTGGCAACTGTATAAAGGTGGATTTCTGCTTGTTTGTGATTGCTAATGTCTTTTTTTTAAAAAATGCTGCTGCTGAGAGTCTGTAGGGACACAAGTGGTGTTAGTGAATCTGTAAGAAAATTGGGATTTAATCACACCTCTGACCTGCAGGTAAAATTGAACAATGTTTGGAGAAGAAGGCATCTATTGAAATAGTGTTACTAAATGAAGGGGATGTTTGTTGTCACTTTATCCACCTCTTTGAAAAAAGGCCTTTGGTTGAAATGTCCCTATTAGGAATTGAAAGTGGCATGAGTATTCTCTTTACTGACACATGCTAATAAAAATGAATAACTGAATGTGATGATTTAAAGATGGAAAGGGGTGAGCCAAAGGAGAACTGGGAATATATGTAATTAGCTTCCCCCCCCCCCCACACACATCTTGGATGGGAAGATGGTGGTTTTTAATCGGGTTTGTTCTTCTTGTATCAGAGGGATATTTTAAAGGAGAATATGTTGCTTTTAGGGAAAAAGGAAGATTCTGGTTCTGACAGTCTCAGAAGGGGAATTCAAACATTGTATTTGTTTTTTGTTAATTATTAAAGTAACTGTAGTGGCAATATAGGATGTCATCTTAGTTGATTTGACTGCTGAGATGTGCCAGCATAGCCAGAAGTTGTGGAGATACTTTTGACGTTTAGTGCAGTCATGTTGTTTGAGGTCAGCAGCCTACTAATGTCCATCCTGCTATGGCTTATTGTTAGAGTTATTAATAGGAGATGTCATCTAATAAAAAAGAAATTAAACTAAGTTAGCAGGATTTATGTATTGTATCCTTCCACTACAAAAAGTAGTTTGTGGTGCAATGATGGAATTTGTGTAAAGGGTTCAAATGCTCTTTCTCCGCAATTTGGAATTTATTTGTTGTCAGACGGGCAATTTTTCAAAGGCAAAATGGCAATTAAATGCCCAACTCTCATTGATATTTTTTCAGTGTCAGCTAAGTTTTGTGTGTCTTACATTTCACATCTTGATTACTGCAACACCCTTCCTTCTCTCTGGCCTTGACAAATGCAGTCTAGCCCCCTCATATCCATTCAGAATGCTGTTGCTAAAGCTCGTTTTCCTAGCCCATCACTTTGACTATATCAGCCCTGTCTTTGAATCCCTCCACTGGCACTCCCTTTTGTATTCTTCTTTGTGCCCTTTGAAAGTCTCAGCCTAGACCTTTTTCCCCTGAATTGTTCATCCTTTCCTCAAGTCTCAGACTTCGACTGCACATTTCAGCTGTATTTCGTTGACTGTCTATTTTCAGCTGCCAATTTCCCTTAGAAAACCAAAACCATTCATATCAAATTATTCCCAGATTAGTATTTCTAATAGAAATTAGGGAGACATGATGGGCAGCTGGATTCATAGTTTGGAGGGTACAGGGAAGAGAAATCTTAAAACTACCAGATCACTCCTGACTCCCAACATCCCTACTTTCCCCAGAATGAGTTTGACATCCTTGGGTTTCAGGCTTTGGTTGCTTTTGCAGCAAAAGCATGAAATATATTTTAAAAGTACTCCTTTTCCCTTTTCCTTTAATTAGCCTATTTAGCCTAGTGGGTATCAGGGCCGGCTCTAGGCACCAGCAAAGCAAGCAGTTGCTTGGGGCAGCATGTTTGCAGGGGCGCAAGAATCCATCATGGGAGCTGAGAACCAACAGGGAGCCCAGGGAGCTGTAGTTCCTTGGTTAGCTCCTGCCTATAGAGCCAGCCCTGGAGCAGGGAAAGAACTACATTTCCCAGCATTCCCTCAGCCATTAGTAACAGGAAAGGGAGGGGGAAGGAGTGTGGAACTGAAACCTCATGCTGCAGCTTGCTGTGAATGGTAGGGACAGAGCCAATTCTAGGTTTTTTGCCGCCTCCCACCCCAGCCCTGGGCTCACCCCTGTGTTGCCCCAGCCCTGGACTCTCCCCCCCTGCACCCCCTGCCACCCCAGCTGTAGCCCCCCCCTGCCGCCCCAGCCCTGGGCTCTTCCCCCCCACACCCGTACCCCCTGCCACCCCAGCTTTGGCCCCCACCTGCACCTCCTGCCGCCCCAGCCCTGGGCTCTCCCCCAAAGAAAGAATTGGGTGGACTAAATGGACAGTGCCCCTCTCTATCTGAAGCCTATCAAGGGAGGTACATGGATCCCACTAGTATTTAAAATGAAAAGTAAGGGAGGGGAGGCTCTACTAGACTGGGCAGCTTTAGATACAGTACCAGGCACGTAGGAGGATTTACACTTCTGAGCCATGGAAGCAGAAATTGACTTTTCTTTTCCAGATTTGAACACCCTCAAAATTCAGGAGTGCTCAAGCTCAATTTGGGCAGCTGTTACTTCATTTCTCCCAAATCAAATATACTGATCCACTGTAACTTGCTATAGAAAAAGTAGAATAAATTGAGCAAGAAATGCTTCCCAGTGGTTATTAGGACTGGGATTTCTATTTTCAACAGCCATTGTTTTATTTGTTTAAAAGGAAGACCATGATATTGCATTGGCAAATTCCCCATAGAAACAAAGAATGGAACAAAAGAGTAATAAAGGCACCTCAACTTTTCCTCATTTATGTAGGACAGTCTTATAATATGCATCCAGATATCCTCCAATCACACAAGCTGAAAATTGTTCCACTTTACTGCAGTTCTGTAACCATATGGGAACCAATCCTGTCTGAGTTCTGTGCACATCCAAAATTCCTGCTGAATGACCCGCCCTGGGAGCAAGTTACCAGTGACCCAGGGCTGCGGTGGAAGGAGGGTGCAGTTGGGAGGGGGGGGAAGAGCCCATGGCTGGGGTGGGGAGCAGCCAAAATTTTTTTTGCTTGGGGTAGCAAAAAACCTAGAGCTGGGCCTGGTGGGTATATGGATATGTACACCTCTACCCCGATATAACGCTGTCCTCGGGAGCCAAAAAATCTTACCGCGTTATAGGCGAAACCGCGTTGTATCGAACTTGCTTTGATCCACCAGAGTGCGCAGCCCTGCCCCCTCCGGAGCGCTGCTTTGCCACATTATATCCGAATTTGTGTTATATCGGGTCGCATTATATCGGGGTAGAGGTGTGTTTTTATTTTTTGATTTGGTACACACTCCTTTCCCAGATATTTTGTTTCTCCAGTGTGCTGTGGATGGTTGGTGTAATGGTTGTGTTTGGATATGATGGTTTGGTAAAGGATTGTGGGAAGAAGAGTGACTAGAGGGAGTGATGGAAGGCTAGCATTCCTAGGGTGCAGAGTGGTCTCTGGTGAATGTTAGTTGGGGGGTAATGGTGAAGTGTGCAAGAGAGGAATGGAGGAGTAGAAGGTTTGTATTGTTAAATGGCTAACCTTTTGTTTTCCTTGCTTTCTAGTTTTGTGTCAGGCATGCTGTATGTGTAGAACCCTAACTCCTTGACAGTGTTTTTGCGTATTCATTTCCTAATGTTTTTAGTGCTTCAGTAGCAGTGGGTATTGGATAAAGTAGTGGGGTAACTGTATTGACAGAAGTGCAGAAGGAATATGTTATCATTCAGCAGCTGCAAATGAACCCTTCTCTGTGTGAGAATAAAATCTCTGAGGAAAGTGTAGCTCCTCATCGAGATGATTTTATGTGCTCTCCTATCAATCAGATTTGCATGCATGCATCCTCTTCATCAAGTTTGCACGTGCCTGGCCCCAGTCAATCAGGTTTTTGTGCAACTGGCATCCGTCAATCAAGTTAGTTTGTACCCAGCCTCCTCCAATAAACTTTCATTTATAATGTGAAGAATGGCTAAAAATTACACTAAATCTAATATTACCATCATCCCCCTCCCCCAAATAACCACTGCCACATTTGACCAATTTTCCACAGGATTCACCTCTCTATCAAGTTTTATGTATCAACACAGTGTTTTTTCAATATATATTGATCAACAGTGAAAGTACGGCAGCCAAAGGAAAACTTCCGCCAGAGCCAAACTCAAAAGCTTCCTATTAAAAATGTATTAAGTGAAACCAAACAAAAACTACACATAAAATTTTAAGGACATAAAAACTAGCCCTATGTGAAATTTCACACTGAAGAACCACCTACTTTAAGATAAAAACAGGAAATTATGCCCCCATTTTGAATCCCAGTTTGGAACACAACACTAACAATGGACTCACTGCCAGATGTCTCTGTAATGCCTCTTAAGATATTCTGGGCAGGCTCTTCCTATTTTGTCTAGACACGGGGCTGAAGTGCTCATTCAGGCAAGATAGTTATTGAATCAGCAGGCATTTTGCCTGAGTAGGAACTTCAGCAATGGGCCCATTGCATGTATATTAAGTTAGATTTGTCTGTTTTTTAAGACTTGGGAAACTAGTTTATTAAGCATAAAGATAGAGAGCTTTGAAAGACAGCACCAGCATCCAGAGACAGCATTGCTGTGCCAAAAGACACTGGACAAAGACGGAGATGCAGGAATACAAGCGTACGTCCCCCGCTGTACCTCTGTGGCTGTGCTCCCAGAGGCCGTTCCCCTTGCTGGCCCAAGCTCAGGACAGTAAGAACAATTACACCTGGGAGCCCAGTTCTTTTGAGCCATTTAACACCCCTAATGGCTTGGAGCCCTGACACTCAATGCCAGAAGGCCCAAGAACAAGGAGAGGCAGAACCAAGGTGTGTGCTCCTCTTAGAATTGGGGGCCCTTCCCACCGACGTTCGTGTGTGTTCTGTCCCCCTCTTCCCTACTGCACTGTGCCACTATAAAACTTTGTGTCGTTATCATTTTAATTAAGATTTTATTTCAGGTTGTTATATAATAAATTGTTTAATAAAAGCGACTAGACATACATTCATAAAGTGTCAGCAATGTATCTTACACAGCGAATCCATATGTTTTGCATAAGTCACAAGTTTTTACAAAAGTGTAAAGGCACAGACACAAGGTAAAGTAAGCCACCACATGCCATGTCTACACCCATAAAAGAGACAGCTCTGCTCATGGTTTGCCTCTCCTTCCCCTACCTTGGGATTGCAGCTGGATGTACAGGTGCACATTTTCAGGCCTCAAAGAAAGAGCAATGGACAGTATTGCCCTGGCAGTTCACATTTTCTATTGGACACCTTATTGGTTGTTCAAACTTCTGAGCAAATCTCTGCACCTCACCCTCCCACCCATTAGACTTTATCCCTTTCTCTCACATGCATTGTGCAAAATACAGCATGCAACTACAAGCTTAGGCAAGTTTTTTTTTTTTTTTAATAAATCTGGAGCTACCAACTTGTTCCACAAACAGAGCCACCTTCCTTTCAGACTGTCAAACACGCTCACTGTCATTGTGCAGCTACTGAGGCGATAGTTAAACAGTTCATTCCTTCTGTCCAAGTGGCCTGGGAATGGTTTCATTATCCCAGGACACCAGAGGATAAGTCAGGTCTTTCAGGATAACTGGAGCAATTTTCACACCATTAATATCCAGTGATCTTGAGGACAAACTGTCTTTTATTCATTAAGGTAAATAGGATCTTTTGGAACTCTGCTCTACCATTGTGGACCTTTCTAGACCACCTTACATTTATGTTTGTAAACCTGTTAACAGTGGTCAACCAGCTGTTGGAGCACCAGTACAGTTTGGGAACCTCAGGCATGCAAAGCCATCAGTAATCTCCTGAGCATTACCAAGCTTTATAACTTGGTGCAACAGTACCTTATGCATGTCAGCACACACCTGCATGACAGTGGTGTCAACAGTCCATCTACCTAAGCCAAATTGCTTGGCTATGGATTGGTAACATTCAGGGGTGGCCAGCTTCTAGATGGCAATGGTGACTTGATTCTCAGTGAGTATGGGGCACCGCATGTCGGTATGCTGCAGCTCCGGGGCTAGTCCAGCACACATCTGAAAAAAGGTCCTTTGGAATCCTGAAATTCTCTTGCTGTGGCTGGTCTTTCCTGCAGAATAACCCTTTCCAAGCTGTTGTCTCTGGTTTCCTGAGTCCAGAAATAATACTGCTCCAGTGACGCTGCTCCAGGGACAGTTCCTGTAGTATCCATTGATCAGTGTCATCCTCATCTTCCTTGTCCTGCTGCAACAGCCACATCATCTGCTCAGTAGTGCTATGGACAAAGTCCAAAACTGATGCCACTCAGCTTTGAGAACTGAAGTACCAAGCTTCCTCTGCCTGTTCGTAGTTGCCAGCATAGCAGCATGGAGTAATGTTGGGTTTAAGCTGTCTGAAAGTAATTGAAAATGGTGTTAGCATGCTCAAAAAAGATGGGATAGAGAAATTGGAATCATGGAATTCTTTTGAATTTGACCCCATGTCCCAGAATTCCACTGCTTTCTGCCCAGGTTCTGCTATGTAGCCCACAATGTGCAGAATGAGAAATCCCAGAATGCACACTGCCCAGCAGTGAACTATCGAACCATGAGTACCCTCAGTGAATGCCACACGCTTTATAGACAGCAAGCCCCCACCATATACAATCTGATGCAAACTGAAAGCGGGCATAGCAATCCTGTGTGCACGCTATTAAAGCATATTGTCCATTAACTGATGCACATCAACTCCCTGTTGATTAAACACCCCGTGTAGGCAAGCACTTAATCCATTTGTGGATCATTTGACAGTCATGTACCTCTCAGTTTGAATATCTGTTTAAGCAATACTCCTCTCTCTCCACTGGCTTTCCGCAGAAATTGGCAGTGGGGAAACAGTTTCCCTAGCATTTAAACTATTAGAAGTAATTGGTGAAATGCCAGACCTACTGTACTACTACACAGTAAAGTTTGTATCTCACTTGAATTGCTAAGGCTGGATATCAATGTCTTCAAAAGGTTCTGCCCTTCTTCCATTGCATTATAGACTTCACTTAAACGTAAATCTCCTGGACTGTTACCATTCTGTCTTCCTCTCGGTTATGAGCTTTCTGAGACTTCCCTCCCAATGGCTAAAGCTGTGGAGAAATTAGGCCATGTTAATCAGAGGGATAAGAATGAGTAGATCCTGTTCCATCCCTTTAAATCTTAATGAATGGGTGATACACTTCTTCAGTAATATCACTTAAACTATTAGTTACACGGAGGCAGCAGATAACTAACCAGCACCTGTATTTAGGGAAAACCAGTGCATCAGACTGCTGCAAATTGCTATTTATGTGTATCCATTCTGTAAATCAGATACTTGTTGTTAACAATGATAGTTAAAATTTGAAAGCAGATAAATAACAAATAGAAAAAACATATGGTGTAATCCTTTATTTATTTTATTTATTTATTTATGTAAAGGAGCAAAAATGTTTTAGTTCGTAGTTGTAAACCAAGAGGTCACTTGGGGATTGTGATATATAGAGAAGAACAGAGAATGCATAAAACAAATCTTCCTGAATCAGACATTAATCTTGTATGCTTTGGTTTGATACACTGGATGAGGGATGGGTGAACCTACTGGGATAAAATACAAATCTTTACCTTCGCACAAATCAACCCAAAGCTTTCTGAGTTTAAAAAAAAATTAAGTGCATTGCCACATGGGGGAAAGTTGGAGTCTGGAGACCAATGAATCTTCTTGCCATTACATCTATATTTCATATCATCTTGTTGTCATCAGAACTCCTCATGGAGCTTACAATTTCCTGTGTTATGTCCTTTGATTATACTCAGCATGCGCAAGAGGTATTTATACTATCTCTGCAGGTACATATAAATATAATTCATCAAAGCTGGAGTTTGATGGTGCCTGCTTTTGTTAGGGCTGTAAAACAGTTGGCTGTAACCTTGTTTTCACATCCTCAAAGCTTTCTGGTACATTCAACTATTTGGCTGAAATTTTCCATGCTTGTTCTCTCCCGGAAAGTGCATAACTTTAGAAAGTTTAAGCTGCGTATGTATGTAACTAGAGGTATGTCTACACTACGGGAATAATCCGAATTTACAGAATTTGATTTTTTGCAACCGATTGTATAAAGTCGAGTGTATGCGGCCACACTAAGCACATTAATTCAGCGGTGTGTGTCCATGTACCGAGGCTAGCGTCGACTTCCGGAGCGTTGCACTGTGGGTAGCTATCCCATAGTTCTTGCAGTCTCCTCCACCCATTGGAATTCTTTTCCTGTCTACCTGTCCAGTGCATCCGAGTTCAGATTGCTGTCCAGAGCGGTCACAATGGTGCACTGTGGGATAGCTCCCAGAGGCCAATACCATCGTACTGCGGCCACACTAACCCTAATTTGAAATGGCAATGTCGATTTCGGCGCTGCTCCCCTCGTTGGGGAGGAGTACAGAAATCGATTTTAAGAGCCCTTTATTTCGAAGTAAATGGCTTCATTGTGTGGACGGGTGCAGGGTTAATTTGATTTAACGCTGCTAAATTCGAATTAAACTCATAGTGTAGACCAGGCCTAAGAGGGAATGTGTTGATTCACTGAACATATAAATTCTGGTGGCAAAACCAAATGATCTTATAATCACTGCAAGCTCTGATTACCCCAGTTAATCTTAACTTGTACTCATTTTTCCTTTTCTGTTTTACTTACACACACACACACACACACGCTCTTTATGTCATATTACAGGGGTGGCCAAACTTACTGGCCCTCCGAGCCACATTCAACAACCTTCAGAAGTGGTTGTGGCACACCTGCCGGGAGCCAGGCGTTGGGGCTTCAGCCCCGTGCCTGCTGAAGCCCCGAGACCCGCCCCATCCCCACTGGGCAGAAGCCCTTAGCGCATCACCCCCCTGCAAGACAGAGGTCCTGAGTTTCCCACCCAGTCTGGTAGGTGGAGAATGCGGGGGTGGGGCTCTGTGAGCCGCACTTTAATGGGAAAGTTGCTGCATGTGGTTCGTGAGCCACAGTTTGGCCATCCTGTCATATTAAATGGAAAAACTAGCATTAAAGCAACATAACATTAGTGAGATTGAGCACTCAAAAATTATTGAATTCCCAAAATTATGTGGCTCTGGCACCACTGCCTTTGCTGCATAATGGATGGGCATATAGTATTTTCTATTCAGCTTTCCCTAGTCCAATACAAACTATAATGCATGACATAAAATATGCAATGGGGCCAAATAGACGTTGCCATAACTACCTTCTTATTTGGAATTTCCCGGCAGCTGTGATTTCTTTTGAAGACACCTACACACTGAGGTAGCCTAGGTACCCATTATAATTAAAGAAGTAGTAGCAAATAAATGCAGGCAATCACTGGTTATAAATACTGATGATAGTCATGTTAGAAATATGCCTGAACCTATGCACTGGAGAGGTAAGATTCACTGAAGGGCTCTTCAGTCTCAAGGTGAAATTAAACTTCTCTTTTGGGGATTTAACATATGTCCTGCTTTAAATAGGGAGATAAAAATTATATATGACATTAAGACATTTGAAAGATGTAGACTAGTGGAATATATTTAGTTTGTATTTAATCATGCTCTCAAGGACTTCTGCCCTCCAAATGGGTAGGCTTTATGTCTCTGTATTAAGCAAGAAACTGTTTGGGAGATGTTCCACCTGTAAATAGACATCACATCACTATCTTATTCTTCCATTCTGAGTGTTTTGATAACCTTTGGAAAGTAGAAATGTTTCCTCTCTGTAATGTTCAGTTTTCTTGTCATTCTTCGGGTAGTTGACAAAAGATGTACAGCCTTGCAAAGAAATAATAATGGTAATAAAGGGGAAAAGAGATGGCCAGCCTAGTTCTTTTTCCCCGAGACATTAGGGTAATTGAAAACTTGTTTCTGCTACTCAACTTTTGTTAAAAGCACAATGATTACAAGATCTTCGATCCTGCTGCTCCATATTAATCTTGCCTGTACACTACATCTGCCTTTGTTACAATATTCTTTGATACCTGTATGGCAAACAGCTCATGACTGGAGGGTTATGCTGTTTCAGTTAACACAGCTTTTCTCTAAAGAATGTGGCTGTATATTGATTATTGAGCATTATCTATGTGCATACAGAGAATTTTCTTCTTACATGAAAGCTTTTGTGATTTCTCTTGAATGTGGGATTTGTATAGATAGAAACTTTCTTTGTGAAAGAACATATCACTATGAAGGTAATAACCTCCTTTCAGCAATGTATTTTAGAGACTCCCTGTCGGCCCGGGGATTGCCTAGAATGCTTCATGGTACCTTCAGGACCATTTGTATGGTAGGTTTTGATTAAACCAGTTGTATTAAATTATCTCTGCCAAGACAATAGGAAAGGAATTCCCAAACTTTTTGCTAGTATGACCTCATTTTAAAGAGTTATTTTCTCCTGGGATTCCAGACAGCACAGATGCTCTTCAAAATAGCATCTTCCACTCAGCATGACCTTGCACACACCCCATATATGTGAGGTCACACCGCATGGAGGACACCATTTTGTTCTACAAAATGGAATCCTCTGCACAGCGTGACCTAATACATATGGTGTGTGCAAGATCACACTGTGTGGAGGATCCTCCATTCATCATGTCCTCGCATGGACCATACATACTAGGTCACACTGTGCAGAGCATAATGGTGTCCTCTGCAAACTAGGTATCACTGCAACCCCATCTGCTAATGGCATGACCCCATTTGGGGTTGCAACCCACAGTTTGGGAATGCTGTAACAGAAGAAATAGATCATTTTTCATAGTTCATATCAACTGCCTCATCAGAAAGCTGGCTAGGATGGGGATCTGCCATTTTCACTTAGGAGGGATGGGAATGTATGGCTGTTGGCATCCCCCGCTGGTAGTAGATGGGGGGCACTGGAGAAAAAGAGTCTGGTTTCAGAAGGGACCTAATTTGGTGGGACACCAACAGTTTAGGGTTGCAGGCAGAGGCCACGCTGCTATCTGAAAATGTAAAAGCATCATCTCATGGAACACTGGCAACTTTGCACACTTAATAAAGATCTCTTTTCTCTGTAACTCTGCCTGCCATGTTACTTAATAATAGTGAAACAGCTCCCAGAGCCATTGCTGGCAAATTCTGTTGGCAGATCAAAATTTTAAGGTCTGTCTCCAGACTAATGGTATTAGCCATGAATGCAATATCAGAGCATTGAGGTTTTATTTTTTGTTGTTGGAAGGGGAGTCCTTTCCATCCTGTAGTATCCTTAATCAAAGTGTTGGTTCATAGCCAACAGCACTTCCAATTTAGGAGGTATGGATGGTACTGGGAACCCAAGAACCCACAGCTCAATCAGTCAGAGGAGTTGTTGTTATTGGATAACATGAATCACTTGTATTTAATACATCGGTTATTTTTAGGTAACATAACCTAACACAATAATAGCCAGAAGCCGGTGCAACATCCTGCAGCTCAGAATCCCACTTTACAAAATGGAAGATGATCTTTGACTTATGCACATTACATATCAATAGCAGCTGCTCCATGCACATAAGACATTGTCCAATCCTGACCTTCCAAGTTCAAATACCATACACCTTGCAAAAACCTCAAAAAGCAAAGTTTTCACATTCTGTTTTAATTTAAACATTTTGATTGTGTAGGGACAGTTATGTAACCTCTATACCTTTCCTCCTTTAAAAAAATTAAAGGAGGGGGGCATTTTCACTCAATGTCTATTTCCAACAAAAAAATCTAAATATTAAGTTTTAAAATTACATTTGGACATAGATCAACTATTTTTACATCAAAACATGAACATTTGAAAGTTTGCATGTCTGGATGAGATAATAGTCATCGTGTGAAAAATTCCCCATAAATCAACATTTCTGGCCTGCAAAATTCTCTAGAATGAAACTATGAATACCTTCCCTTTCGCCCCCTCAAAATGTAGCATTCTCAGACATCACTGGATTGGGAAGATGGAACCCTAAACCTGGTAACCAAAGCTGTGTTTTGATTCTGATCATCCAAACCTGCCATTGATAAACTACCAGGTCAGCCAAGTCCATTTGACCAATAGAAAAAAGAAAATAAGTACATTTGCATACCAAAAACATCAGCTCAAAATGTAATGGCTCCTTTATTTTTTGTTATTGTTTGTTTTGGGGTATGATTTTTTTTTATTCCTGGACAATGTGCATGACTAACATACTTTAATGTTTTATCCCTGGAAGTAAAACACTATTGTGCTTTCATACCTGTCTTTATGATAAAAGAGCCAAATTCATTTCACATACAGACTGCTGTTTGGACAATGGAAACTTGATCCTTCTCAGTGCAGTAGTAATGTATCGTGCAATTCTGAAGGATTCTGTGAGCATTTCACTTTTCATTTATCTTCTGAGCTTTTGTGTATTTTTTTATACCTGATTAATAAATTAATACAGTAAATGGAAAATGTTTATTTTTATCTCCACACTTATTCCCCCTTGATTCCTTTTGTTAACAGGAAAGCTGTAGAGGCACTTTGTGGCTGAACAGCTCCAATCAGCTATTGGCACATTGTTCTTTGTATGCACCCGCTGATTAGTGAAAACTTTACTGACATTTTAACATTCTATTCCTTGTTTGTCTGCTTTTAACCCTGCCTTTTATTGGAGAAGCTGCCTTGCTCAGTGTGACGTTACACTCCATATATTTTATGGAAATATGCTAATGAGTGTGAATATAATGTAACTGGAATATGCTTTATACAAAAGGTCTCTTGTAAGGTATCATTACAAAGCTTACAATCTACTGAGTGTGTTCATCCTATTTGTATGCTCACTACCGTAAATAAATAGTAAAACTAAACATGATCAATGTGTATCTCCTAAAGAGAAGACTTGATCTGATTGTGAAGATTAGGAACTGAAACCAAAACTGATTACCCCAATTATTATAGCTATTTGAGGATGCAATTGTATCACAAATAGCATCGTTGATTCCAGGCTCCAGAGCATAGCATATTTGCTGCTTCCTACACTGATCACTGCTCTGCTAGTTGTTGGGCCTTACCCTAGGACAGATGAGCAGAGCAGTCAGTGATCACATTCTGCCATTAAAAATGTGCAGCCTTTTTGTCCCCAGGCCTTTCTGAAGGAAGAAACATCAGCCACTTCCTGTAACTAGCGGGTTGAGCTATGCTCTGATACAAAATAGGATGCACATTTCTGGCCCCCACAGCCCCTAAAAATACTTCTAACAATAGGAAAAGAAAAATTGAAGAATACAAATATAAAAGGGGAGCGAGAGGAATGTACAGGGCTATATAATATTCATTGCCAAGAAAAGGTAAGTGCACAGATAATCCAACTATCTCATCCTTCCTCCTCCCCACCCACCCTGATAACCCATCTTCTGTCCAGTGAGCTGGGAGAAGAAGAACACACTGCCTTTCCCCCTGAAATCCCACATACCTTCTGTAGTAATGGAAGAAGAGCAATGTGCCCTGGCCATCAGGTTCAATTTGAGCTGTGCCAAAGATTTGGGTTGGGTTTCACTTAACCCAAACCAGTCCACCCCTTTCCAGCATTTATACTCTGTATCTTTGGGCTAAAAAACAGTTTGTTGGATCTCATATTGTTTTTCTTTCCTACTGTCTTCATTACATGCGTTCTAGTGTATCATGCTGGGTTTTGTCAATGCAAATCAGCATTAAAACCCCTTAGACTTCTCCTATCCTGCCATAATGCGTTGTTTTTTCAGCATAATGCTTAATTTGTTGCCCCTATAGGAGATAGGGCTGGGTGGCAGAGAAATGTCTTACAAATGTGTGAGACTTTTCTGTTTTCCATTCAACTGCAGACTAAAATTTAAAGCTGAACCAGTATCATGAGTCCCCCAAAAATTGAGCAACTAAATGTGGCAAGGGACCAATGCATCAAGGGGAGGAAACACTCTAGATGAGGGGGTAGAATATAAAGTGGATTCTTATTTTGATCTCATGGAATAGATGTAGGTTTGATTTAGAAAATGTGCACCATTTAGCAAACAGGAAAATCAGGCCATGCATTTCTCTTATACCAATTTTAAACTTGTCTAGTTCCACTTACATTCTCTTCCCACTTACACTGGTGTAAATGAGGAGTAACTCCAATTATGTATCCCAAAATATGGAAATGAGATTGTCCCAGTAAATCTGTTCTATATGTATATGTTGGAACAGCATATCCCAAGCCATTTACATTATCTAATTACCCAGTGATATATTCAAAGCACTTATAAAAATGTAGCCAAATCCAGCAAAAATGTAGTGTTTTGGTGACTGTTTCATTTTGTAAAAACTCCGTATTGTATTTTTCAGATTTACTTTATTATACTAAGTTTGTGTGTAAAATAGCAATGATCTGTTCTGCTTTGTGTCTCTTCACATTCTCCAGCTTCAGCCAGCTTTGTACTCTACTAATCTACCATTGTAATGGGTTAAAGAGCCACAGTCATTACTGGGAAGTAATAATTCAGCCATTCCACAATGGGGAGCTAATGATTGTGGGTTAGTATAAGTAAAATGCCAACATTCTCACTATACAGGAGCATGGTGGTGGTAAAAGTCTACAAATGTCCTCTTTGAGCAATAAAATAAACTTGAATGCAATGCTTGGAAGAGGTGAATAGTAGAATTGGTCAGCATTTCTTTCTTTCTGTCTGTCTTGGAATAATTTTGGCCCCTAAATTATTTTTTTCAAAATAAGAAATTCATGTTTGTTTGTTTGTTTTTTTTAATTGAGGTTTTTTTGACAAAACTAAAAAACAAAAGTTTAGTTGATTTTTGGGGGGTTGTTTTTCTTTTTTCAACTTTATCTCCCTTTTCCCCCTCTGGTCCCCCCCACCCTTATCAGTGGTAAAATGGAAAAAGAAAAACCTCCAAAAAGTCAAAATTTAAAAATGAAACTTTTAATATTTTGTGAACATTTTCAAATAAACTGTCATGATTTCTCCTCCCCTCCTCATTGTCTCCCCCCCCCCCATCAGCATTGGCACACAGATTATTCAGAAAACTGGTACTTGAGTGAGGAGATTTCCAAGAACCTACTTAAAAGCTTGTGCCAATATAACACCTATGTGAATAATGCCAACTATTATGCATTAAATTATTAATCTATTTCTTGAAATGGTAAATGAATTTCCATACCACAGGATCTGAACCCAATTAAAAATAAACCTTTCCATTTCCTTCCCTTTGTTTGTAGTGTGCGCAGAAAGGTGTGTACCTTATAACTCCACACTTCTGTTCATAATTTACAAAAGAGAGTGGGGGTGGGGAACGAAAAGAGACATGGGGTCAAAACTGGGGAACAGTTTTGCAGAAAAAATGTATACATCCCTAAATCTCCATCCCTTTTTGTTTATCTATAGTATCTGAGAAAAACTGTTTTCTCAAACATAGGGCAAGAAGTGGGTGGGCGGGGGACACACATTTTTGTCTGCTACAGGCCACCAGAATATCAAAAGGCTGATGTTTGGCTGTTGTGGGATGATAACATTTAGGTCCTATGATGCATTGTGGTTTTAGAGTCACAGAGAGAAATTTGATTCTGACACTAGCATGGCCTCACTACACCTGCTACAGCACATCTGCAGGTGACACAAGACAGGTATGCCTGTAAATGTGTCAATAGGTTCTGTAGGCTGACTATACAATACCTACATGCCATGTTTTTCTTTTTACCTGTCAGTTTAAAAATATATACATTTATTGGTCATATTTTTTTTACATGGTTCCATCTACACAGGCACAGATCTCTATTTTCAACTTCAAAGGCTAGATTCCAAATTGGGAACACTTGGACGGAATGTTAATCAGCCATCTTGGTACGTTTGTGAAGGTCTTGTTATAGTCCATTTTAAGGCTTTTCATGGTGAATAGCTTTTCCCTAAAAAGATTAATTACCAGAAAGGTATATTCAAGTTATCAACAATTGCCTCTTACTTCCTAGTGGGACAACAGCCAACTTCAAAGCTCAGTCTGCCTTCTTTCTGTCCGATCTAAGTGACAGAAGCAGGGACACTGAGTCAGGTTTCCAAGTGAGACATCTACTACTTGAGGGTTTGACTTGCACTATAATGGTAGTAAAAATACTTGGCACTTATATAGAGCCTTTCATTGGAGGATCTCAAAGCTATTCACACACACTAATTAATGTAGATTCAACCCTGGAGAGAGCAAGTGACTTGTCCAAGGTCAAACAGCAAGTCCATGATGGAGCTAGGGTCAGAATCCAGGTGTCTGGCCTTGTCATCCTGTGCCTTGGTGACAATCATTTTTCCTCAGGATTGGCCTTAAGAACAAATGACCAGGGCTATTTTCTGATGGGATGGCAAAGGAGCATTCTGGGAGTGGAGAGAGGAGTTGTTTTGCTCGGCTGGTCAGGTTGTGGGATTGTTGAAAATGTTTTCTGTCCTGGGTGGCAAAATGCCTAGGGCTGGCCCTGCTCCTCTTGGAAACTCTCTTGGATCTGATCTATTTTAGTTGTCTGCCTATTTAGGTTCTTATGCCATGCTAATCTACAGGGTATCTGGGTGCTTTATCCATGAAATTTATCTAATCTTAACTACCACCTTGTCTGCCAACTCTGTTGATGCAATTTGGAGTCTGTGATAGGGCAGCTATCCCACACAGGTAATAGATGGCCTGAGAAGCCAATCAACCCACCTGGTTGCACCTGGAGGGTGGACTAGGCCTAATTAATGATGAAACCCAGATGGGGAGGGCTGGATGATGCTACAAACAGAGGAAGTTTGGAGTAGAAAGGGTAGCAGGGAGAAATTCTGCAGTTACTCCCCTGCTAGTGTGGATGAGACTTATAGGGGACAGGAAGGCTCTTGCAGGCTGAAGGGAAAGCCCAAAGAAAGTCTTGGTAAGAAATCCAGGGAGGTAGCAGCAGTTTGGTGGAATAACCTTGATTGCCTGTTCTAGGGTCCCTGGACTGGAACTCACTGTAGAAAGAGGGTCGAAGTTTCCATAGCAGCCACTTGGTGGCATGAAGCTGTGGAGATGGGAATATGGACTACCAGAAGTCCTGAGAAAAGGGTCTATAGATCACTAAACTCAGAATTGAGGGCAACAGACCAAATGGATAGACTGGAAATTTGTTTTTGTTATCCCAGAAGCAGTGGGACGAAACGTGATCTGGCCAGAAGGCCAAGTCATGAGAAGAGGCAGACTACCATGGGCCTGGAGAGACTGTTGGCAGGGAGTGCTATAAAGGAGAGCATCTGCTATGCTACACCCAGCGATGAGGGGTCACTCCAGTGGTGAACTTGCTCTTCTACAGAGGTCTTCTCTGTTCTGCCACTCCAAGACTCTCCATAGTTGAGTGTTCATTTAACTTTTGCAACTAGGAAGAATTTCCCTCCCCTGTCTTGCCACAAATTGCTTTTTCATTCACATTGTGCACTCAGACTTTCCTCATAACTTTAGCCATGACAAATACACTTTGTTTTTAACCTTTCCTTTCACTGTTAAATCCTTCCCCCTCTGTTACTTGTCTACAAAAATACTGCTTTCTATAATTTTTAAATGTAATTTCTCTTTTATTCTATTCCCTCCTCTTAGGTTGTTTGCTGTTTTGTGTCTGACACTCTTTGTAATCCTCTGTGTAGTGTAATCTCTTTAAACTGTTTTGGAATATACTATGTGAATAATTGTATGTACATCCCTTGAGGGCCTCTGGATTTCTTAACAAAATGTAGGGGCAAAAATTAAACCAAAAGCAAAGTGGCAACACAGAAACCATCATCGCATCAACCATAAAATGAAACAAAATTAATGTGAGGCAAATTTAAAACATATACTAAATAGTATTGTGACCCTTCAATATGGATGGGACAGTCCTCTTAAAAAATAATAAATAAATGGGGAGACTGCCTGGGTCAGAATGGGATACTGGTTACTTTCTACAAAATTATTGGTGTACAGTAACTCCTCACTTAAAGTCATCCCAGTTAATGTTGTTTCATTGTTATGTTGCTGATCAATTAGGGAACATGCTCGTTTAAAGTTGAACAATGCTCCCTTCTAATGTCGTTTGGCAGTAGCCTGCTTTGTCCACTGCTTGTAGGAAGAGCAGCCCATTGCAGCTAGCTGGTGGGGGCTTGTAACTAGGGTGGACTGGCAGCCCCCCTGTCAGCTCCCCCTATCAGCTCCCTGCTCCCCTAAGTTCCTTGTGCTGCAGCCACCCAGAAGGTTATCAATCAACCGTTCAGCTGTCCCTTCCCCCACTGCCATGTACTGCTCCTGCCCTCTGCCTTGGAGCTGCTTCCAAAGACTCCTGCTTGCTGTGCAGGGAGGGGAAGGGCAGGGCTAATGTCAGGGTGTCCCCCTCCCCCCCTGCTCCTGCACCCCACTTACCCCTTCTCCATATAGAGCAGGGAGGGGACATGGACTGAGAGAGACAGAGAGAGCTTGGGGCAGCAGTTGCTGGGGATCCACTTAAAAAGACAATGCACTTAAGAGTGGGTCAGCTTACTTAAAGGGGCAGTGCGCATCTCTCTCTCTCTCTCTCTCTCTCTCTCTCTCTCCCCCACACACACACATAAGGTGTGTGTCTGTCTCTGTCTGCTATGCTGTCTCCCCTCCCTCATGTTGGTGCTGCCTTGTGTGAGAGGCTACATTAACAACAATATGTTAACCCTTGAGGGCTCAGCCGAGTGCTAGTTCATCGTTTAGCAGTAAGGCATTCCCTGGGAAATATCCCTCCCTATTCCACCCTCTAACTTCACCACCTCAACCAAACTTCACAATCATCATAGCTGTGAACAGTATTAAATTGTTTGTTTAAAATGTATACTGTGTGTATATTTATATAATATATAGTTTCTTGTCTGGTAAAAAAAATTTCCCTGGAACCTAACCCCCCCCCCATTTACATTAATTCTTGTGGTGAAATTGGAATCACTTACTATCGTTTCGCTTAAAGTCGCATTTTTCAGGAACATAACTACAACGTTAAGCGAGGAGTATGAGCCAGTTGATGGAAGTGTTGAAAAGATATTGGATCTTTGTCTTCCTTTTATTTGTGAAATGTGAGTGCCATATATTGGTAGGTGATCCTTGAATTGTCCATGAGAAGATTAATATTGTCTTACTGCCTGCATGGATAATTATCCTACTATTATTCATTATCTTGAATAAGATGATGTACAGAGTGGGTGGGCTTTCAAAGAGCTAATGTAATAGCCTCCGGCAGACTGTTTTATAATTGAATGCAAAACAGTACAAATGTACTACAAATCATTAATATGTGTCTACCTTCTCTGTTACCTCTCATGGGTAATGGGGTAGGAATTGAAATGGATCATTCCAAAAAGTCAGTTGTTAAAGCGATTACTACTAAAGTGATAATAGTTGTTAAACACTATTTCATCTAACTGTGCTGAGTGGATTTTAAGGTTTTTTAAATTCATTTATTTGCTTGACACAGAACTTTGTAGACTTCTATTGCTGCACCCCTCTGCCCCCCATATTATGTACCATTTGCAGTTGGCCTGTAGTTTTCATTATTTGCCCAGATACTTCAAATATTATTGGATCTGAGAGGCTATTTATATCAGAACGGTTTTACAAGAACCTGTGAAGGTACATCAAGATAACGTCCTATTTGCTGATACTCTCATATCCCCAACTTCTTGATCTTCCTTGGAAGGTATTCACATATGGATTTTTAGCTTTCCAGTCCTCCTCTTCTGGAAAAGCTTTCCAGTCCTCCTCTTCTGGAAAATAATAGTAATAGTTAATTTGTATGTAACAATAAAGCCCCAAATGTGCTAGATACCATGAAGACACACAGGAAGACCCAGTCCCTTCCCCCCAAAATTAGTTACCATCTAAAGCTCACAAGTTGCAAGCAAGCCTGTATGGGAAGTCCTCTGCATCTATGTGGAACCCATTGATGTCAGTGTGGCTCTTCATGGGCTAACACTAACAGATCTGATTGTAGGATTGGGGCCTATAAAGTAATAAAAAGTTGAAAGTTGGTGGGAAGGGATGCAACGCAAGAGTGAAATACCCTGGGAAATGATAGGCCCATGACTTGTTAATTTCTTTTTAAAATATATAAATTATTCCAAATGTGCATTGGTATTGCCCATTGTTAGCTCCTTATCTCTTATGGTAAATGACACTATTTTCATTGTTACTTAGTTTTTTAAGCCTTGTCTAGTTTCTTATTTTTTCTTTAACTATTGCTTCTTTTCCATTTTTAATCTTAACCCTCCCTATTTATTAACCTTGCCTCTTTTTTTGTTCTTTCTTAACATTTGCGTATTTAATTTATTTTAACATGTATCTACTTTTCAAGAATTCTTTTTAACCATAGTCTATGTCATTTGAAATTCTTTTCCCACAATGGATCCACTGAATTTCTACTCCTGGATAGATTCTTGGCTTCCCATTGATGCTCAGGGCCTTACTGGATCACAAGGCTGGCTTTAGGGCTCTGGCCTTAATCTGCCCCTATATGTTGTATTGTCAGCTGAAATGTGACATTTATTTTCCTCCACGTCCCCCCATCATCACTATCACTCTACTCTGAGCCAAATGAGAGATGCTCTGGGTAGAAAATTTTGGCAAGCTAAGTGCAGACTGCACAAAGAAGGGTGCTTGAAATAAGGTCAGTGACTTTAGTGGATGTTGGATTACGTCCCTGATGATTCAAGAGGTCCTCTCTACCATTTTTATAATTAGTCTTTCCTGTTAATTGAGAAAATAGAGCTTTGTCTAGCTTATCTTTCTGTTAACCACAACTTAACACATCTCAAAGATCTGAATATGATGGATACAGTTTTTCCTGGTGGAACAGCAAATAAGGCCTTCCTGGCTGTGAGCTGGTGGAATGGTTCATCTAGCGTGACATTGAATACAAGGGAATCTCTGACTGTTCTCTTCCTCAAGGTATTTAGGCCAGATTCTCAAGCTGGATTGCTGCCTCTTTGCATCACTAAGCGAATTCCCCTTCTGGAAGGGAACATCCTGCTGGTGCATGTGCATCTCTGCCAGACCCTGCACCTTTGCTCCCTGCATCTTGATGTAGGATGTTGTGGGAAAAAGGGATGTTGGGGACATGGAGGGGGTGTGGCAGAGCAGACCAGTCCTCCACCGGCTTTAGTCCCTGCGTAAGTGGCAGAAGATAAATGTTCCCAAAAGCAGTTCTAACTCATGGTCAGACTGTGTTACTGACATGTGTCCCCAGTCCTATTCTTCTGGGCCAAGCAGAACTCTGGTGAAGGAGCAAATCAAGGTCTTTATGTCCTGAAAGTTGCACAATGCAAGAATAACAATAACAAACAAACTGATCTTGTGTTGCTCAAATTCAGTCTGGGTTACTACCTCCATCCTGAAATGACTTGGTGTCTTGCAAGGCCTCTCTACCTTTGTCTCTGAAGCACCTACTTTCATGGAGTTTCTGTCTTCCTCCTGGAGAAAATGATAGCTTTGCAGTATCCCATTCTGCCACATTATCTTTCTCCAAAGAATGGGGGAACTGAGAAGAATATTAGTCTCCTGTTTGCTGATAACAAGCTAAAACCCCTGCCTTTTGCTATATATACACTTATCAGATGCCAGGTCCTACCAACGAAAAACTATCTGAATAGCCCTTTTCCAGTTACTATAGTCAAGGGTCAGACAGTGTCCTCCATGATAAGTCTAGAATGATTTCTAGCTCAGATTGGAATTCAGTTTTTAAACTAAAACTTGGCTAGACAGATCTCTGGTGTTGGTAGTCTATATAAAAATTCACAGGCAGTATCTTGCACTGCTTTATCAAGAGATAAAGAAATGATACACCTTTTATAAAGCTTATGTTAAGAAATCCTCAGTCTAGACATAGAGTACGAATTTCAGAATTTCTAATTTCAAGTGGCAGCAAATTTTATGAGCAAAGGGCTCAAGAAGAAAAATCCTATGGGACTTTTGTACAAATGAAAGAATAAAAAGATATTGAGATTGCCAGGAGTGTAGTGAAAGATATTAGAGCATTAGGCCCAGAACATAAGGACCACCCTCCATGTAGTACCATTCATAATCATGTCACAAAGAGACAAAACTGAAAGACAAAATAAAAATCCAGCAGAGGTGATAAACTGAAATGACCAGATCCTCTTCATGAAGGAGTTTAGCTTCCATGTTCTGAATAAATTGAAGCCTTCCCATCAGTTTTGGTTGGTTGTCAACAAGCAAGGAGTTACAATGCTAGAATCCAAGAACTATGTGGATATATGTAAACATTTTGGAGGAGAAGGGATCCATTTTGGAGGAGAGGGGATTATATTTGAGGGGCCTATTTCTAGAAGAAGAAGAAAATGAAAACATAATTCTTAAATGAACATGATTGATTAAACTTATGTCACTTGGAAATGAATTTTGAAGAGAGTTTACTGTGCAGTTTCAACAGTTTGAACTGTCATTTGAAATGTTGAAAATTTATAAATACAATGGGGTGCGAGGAAGAAATTAGTATAGTCCCAATATATGTAAAGGAATATTTTTCATATGTGTTTGAATAGTCAAGTGTCAATCCAAAAATTACACCAAATTGTGAGCTGAACTGGCACCATATGATGGCTGTTGAGAGGAAAAAGCAAAAAGAAGGCACTGAGTCAAGTAATCACTTAGGCCCAAGAAAAAGCACTTCAGTTTTGTCAGTGTCTAGTTTTAAAAATTATTTGACAACCACAGCTTCACAGCCAAAAGACAGTAGCTTGCATTCTGTCACCCAAGATATATTGCCACAGAGAGGAAAGTAGATTTGAGTGTCGTTGGCATAACAATGATAAGATTACAGTGATAAATTACAGGGATGCTAAATCACTGGATGGTGCCAAGGAATTCTAGATGCTTATTTTTTTTATACCCATCATTCTCTAAACACTGTTTTTTAAAATGAAAATGCTGCCAATATTCAAACACAATATAATTTAATACGGAGCATGCTATGTATAATGTTTACGAAATACATTCCTGTGAATTTAGTGAATATGCAAGTGAGGAATCAGTGTCAGTGACTTGAGAAGTGATGCTCTCCAATACAATAGTCCCATCAGTCTCTTATTTCAGTCATGGGATTCTCTTAAATAACAATTACAAAATGTACAATGGTTTTGTTACATGGAAACATGAGACTGATGTGAAGTAAATTATCATCTGAACCAAGCTTTCTCTAGAGATGCCAGGCTGGTACTCTAAGGCCCTGATCCAGTAAAGCAGCCTGATCCAGAGCTCACCGACTAAGATAGATATTGGATCTAACCTTTAGCCACCAAGCCCCCTTATCCCCTTTATAATAACACTATTATGTTCATCTAGTAGAGGTCATCAGATCATCAATGTTTAATCCCTTCTTCTGGAGGTAGACTGGGATAGTATTGTCACACAAGCTGATGAAGATAAATATAAAAACATCTTTTACTGGAAAATTTACATTTGTTGCTTATAGGCAGGAGCTAGCTGGGCAAATAGGTCCTTCTATGGACTCGCATATCGGTTTGTTCCCAGCTGTCATGGAACCTTGACAGAACAGCCAATCCCACCATAGCTATGAAACACAATCTCAGAATACAGTCTCAGGCCCCAGACCTGAAAGTTGATACTTACAGGTGATCCCTGCGCTCATGCAGGGGTCTTACCTGCATGCATGGGCTGGCAGGATTGAGGTACCATTTGGTCTGCTATGCTTGGCCTTAATGGAATGATTTTAAAAGGGGCGGATCCTTCAGTCGTACTAATTTAATTCTGGTGAGTAGGATGAGGATCACACCAAATTAATTTCCATTTTTAACCTCAGCCAGTATTAGAAATCCAGGTGTTGAGTGGCATAATCTAGAGCATTTGTTCACTGTGCTATCTTTTGAAATAATAAAGAATGCTCAAGTGAGAGAGCAACTTGAGTTATTAATACTTAGCTTAGAGCTGGAACTATAATACAATGATTAGAAAATGTTGACTGGTTGTTCCTTTTAACAGTCTTTCTACTCCTCCAACCTTCCCCTACTAAACTTGCTGCTGAATCTTGCTTCAGATGTGCCAAGTACTAATCAAGGCTTGTCTGTAGCTGCCCAGCAGGAGACCACTGATGAGCTAGGCCAGCAGAGACTCAGTCAATTACTACTTGAGTTTGTCATCATCAGCCCAGTCCCTGGAACTCTAACCTTTTCTCACTTCCAAAACTCTTATTCCACAGGACAATGTGCTGCTGTCAAACTTCAGAGCACTCTCCGTATATGTATTCCTCTCTTTCATCTACTATCAAGAGTCTTGCATGCACCCAAAGCACTGTCTTTTACAAATAGTTCATGTTGGTATGTGTTGCCCAAGAATTTGTGATTTTAATGGCCTTGTACTAAAGTCATGGTTGAAGAAGCACTTTGTAGCCATCTGTTGTACGTTTAACTTTCCCAAGAATTATTACTCCTTGAGCTGGAATTTCTTAATCTTGCTCTCAGTATGAAGGAAAATCTTTTAAATTTGGTTCAAATTATGTCACTATCCAAGTATGAAGGGTCTGATTCAAAACCCATGAAAGTCAATGAGAGTCTTTCCATTAACTTCAATAGGCTTTGGATTAGACCCCCAAGAAAGCATCTTCTTGTTACTCAAACAGGGTATTTGAAAAAAACTTCAAGCATGCCATGGCTGTATTCTTCAGTGAGGACAAGTTCCTTTCTGGTAGTTTGGAAATAATGAATTTGCAAGTGTTAGAAAATTGCATAGTGTGCGTGCACAGTGTGTAATTTCCAATGCATCAGTGCCAAACAGTAAAGCTCCGCATGTAACTAATCATGTGACTGTACGGAGCAGTGTATACTAGTCCTGTCTCTGAAGCTCTGCATATTGGAGTAAACTCTCTGTGTGTGATTCTATGCATGGTAAATGCAAGAACGCTCAAATGTGCGTAGTGTTTTGTTTTAATCTCCCATTCCATGTTTGAGTAACTGTGTACAGTGTGTTTAATTGAATGTGCAATCGTTTTAATCTCACACTGCACATTCAAATCATAGTGTTTGGTTTAATGTGCAATATTTTTTTCTTTTTTCTTCATTAAAAGAAACAACAAAGATATTCAATACCAAACAATTTTCGAAAGAAGACAGTATATTCAGCTTTATGGTTTCCACGGCAATTGTAACTATATCTCATTGTACATATGTATTCAGGCATAAATTTAACATCCCATACAGTCTGAAATATATAAAGGATTCCAGAATCCCAGTTGTGGTTGCTATAGGAACCACTACTTTGAATTCCCTACTTTTGTATATTTATATTCTCAACCATAAAACTCCACTTATGTAGCTATGAAAAGTTTCAGAGTAGCAGCCGTGTTAGTCTGTATCCGCAAAAAGAAGAACAGGAGGACTTGTGGCACCTTAGAGACTAACAAATTTATTAGAGCATAAGCTTTCGTGGACTACAGCCCACTTATGCATCCGAAGAAGTGGGCTGTAGTCCACGAAAGCTTATGCTCTAATAAATTTGTTAGTCTCTAAGGTGCCACAAGT